>NC_038246.2:31828425-31844636 GCF_000004515.6 Glycine max
ATAGACATGGGCCTTTTAAATAGTTTGGACCACACTTACAATAAATAAATTTATAACTTAAAAATATATTTAACGTGGGCCTTCAGCAACAATTAATAGTCTTGATAGTGTCTCCGCCTAGAGGACCTTCATCCTTCTCCACTTGGGCCTCCATCCTTCTCCACTCGGGGGCTTTGTCCTTCTCCACTTGGGCCTTCGTTCTTCTCCACTTGTCACAAGGAAGTGGCGTCTACCCAGACTTATCTTCCTTCACCGGAAGTGGCGTCTACCCAGACTTATCTTCCTTCACCGGAAGTGGCGTCTACCCAGACTTATCTTCCTTCATTGGAAGTGGCGTCTACCCGGACTTATCTTCCTTCACCGGAAGTGGCGTCTACCCTGACTTATCTTCCTTAACCGGAAGTGGCGTCTACCCAGACTTATCTTCCTTCACCGGAAGTGGCGTCTACCCTGACTTATCTTCCTTCACCGAAAGTGGCGTCATCCAAAAACTCTACAGCCTGTATCAAGTGATCCGCCCCGTAAGGTTCACATCATATGGTATCAGAGCTTCGGCTCTTGATACAGGTTCTATCCTATCCTATCCTATTTTTTTTTCTTTGTAATTTGTCTAGGTTCGTGTTTTTGTCCTTGTTCTGTTATTTGCGTTCTTGTTTACATCTTGTTTCGTTTTTGTTTGCGTCTTGTGTTCTGTTATTTGCGTTCTTGTTCTTGTCACATCCTTGTTCTTGTTTCTTGTGTCTTTCACACTGTGTCAAAAAAAAAATTGCAAAAAAAAATTTGAAAAAAAAAAAGTGGGTGTTTGATCTTTGAACACGAAATTGAGGCATTTAGAGGTGTTTTTTTTTTTGAAAGAAAATCGTGGAACAAATCCCCTTATCTAGATTCTCCTCTGAATTCTGAGCGTTTTGATATATAGTGGGCCTCAAACAGACAATCGTAGCAAAAGTTATGAGCATTTGAATTTTAGTTGTCATATCTGTTATCTTATCTGTTATCCTATCTGTTATCTTATTTGTTATCATATCTGTTATCCAAATTAAATCTAATTTGTTATCCCAAATCTGATCTATTATCCAAATCAAATCAAATCAAAAAAAATTATCCAAATCAGATTTGTTATCCAAATCTAATCTGTTATCCAAATCAAATCCAATCTGCTATCCAAATCAAGTCCAAGTTGTTATCCCAAATCAAATCTGTTACTCTGATAATTCTATTGTCTTTCCTTTTATTTTATATTACCTTGTGTGTCTAATTCGGTCTATCCAGGAACTTAAGAGGGAGTGAGTGGTAAAAGGCAAGAGTGAAAACATCACACAAAAGCCTATATTGAGAGCATCAAACACGAGTGAACTACCATTAAAGAGAGAAACACGTGAGTAGAGTGTGGTGAGGTCCTGAATTTTTTTTTAATTTACTGCAAAATTCTTTGTTCCTTAATCATGGCAAGAGCTGGTGACAATGGTGGTGTATATCATCAACTGGATGAATCTCAACGCTTATTTCTGGACGCGTGGACTACACAAATGCAACGTTTGTTGACCAAATCTTCCTTGTTTACTCTTAAACCTCTATCCCCTAGAGAAGTGTGTGATGACCAAATCAGAATGGGAGAAAAGAGAGAAGAAGAGAAAGAAAATAGTGAGGCACCACAAAGGAATATGAAAAAGAAGAATGAAAGCTATGTCAAGCAAGCCCACAAGAAAAGGAAGGAAGTGGTACTTGAACACGGTGATGATCCTGAACATTTGAGGACAAATGTTTTCCAAGAAGGAGGGAATGATGAGAATCATGAAACTGGCCAAATACAGGCTAAAGGCCCAAGTGGAGAAGAACGAAGGCCCAAGTGGAGAAGGACAAAGCCCCCGAGTGGAGAAGGATGAAGGCCCAAGTGGAGAAGGATGAAGGCCCAGAGGCAGAGACACTATCAAGACTATTAATTGTTGCTGAAGGCCCAAGTTAAATATATTTTTTAGTTATAATTTTTATTTATTGTAATTTTGGCCCAAACTATTTAGAAGGCCCATGTCTATTTTTATCTTTTAGTTCAGATACACTATAAGTATTGGTTTTTGTTTTGAATAAAAAAAACTTTTGGCATTTTCATAAAATTGGGTGAGAGTTTCTCTCTGTGTTCCTTGTTGAACCAATTATCAGACTTATCAAGGTAATCCTTGTGGCGTCTACCCAGACTTATCTTCCTTCATTGGAAGTGGTGTCTACCCAGACTTATCTTCCTTCACCGGAAGTGGCGTCTACCCAGACTTATCTTCCTTCACCGGAAGTGGCGTCTACCCTGACTTATCTTCCTTCACTGGAAGTGGCGTCATCCAAAACCTCCGTAGCCTGTATCAAGCGATCCGCTCCTAGTCAGGTTCACATCAGTTACATCTCAAATTAATTATTGTAGAGGTTCTTTTTAATTGAAAATAATATATTTGATTTAAATTACACTATTTTGTGCCATATAAGCATTATTACTAAGGACATAATTGCTTTCTCTCGAATGTTTTAATAGTATAACAAAACTGCAGCAATTAAAAAAAAGAATTTGATACGTTAAAGTGAAGCACATGTTAATGTTTTTTTGCATATTGAAATGTTAATATTTTTTTCTGCATATTAAATTAATAACGGATTACGGCAGGTATACATTTAATTTAAGGTGCAGAGAATATACTTAATACCTTAATGTTTTTCTTCATATTAAATTGATAAACGGTTAAGAATTATTTGGAAGTATACAAAATGGGTTGGTCCTGTGACTATTTTTATCCTAGAGTATTTCAAGTATGCATCTTCAGTGTGATGTGTAATAATGATAATAAGAATAAGAATAAGAATAAATAAAATAAGGCTGTTATAAAAATTATTGTTTCATAGTGATTATTTTTGTTACTTTATAAATTAATTGTTGTAGAAGTTTTTTTTTATTTTTTATTTTGTTGAATTAATATATTTCAATTTAACTTATATTTTTGTTGTGTCAAGTAAATGTTACTATTGAATGATATGTGTAGGATGCATGTGATGCGATAAATTATTTTATTATAAAATTGTGATTGGGATTGTGTGTAAGTGATAATCATTTGGTACGTAATGGATTGTGAATTACATTATTATTGAGATGTTGTATGTTTTGAGTTGTGAGTCATGAATTATGTAATCACACAACTGTAAGACTCTTTAAGGGCAACGAATTAATGCGCGATGAGTTGTGATGAGATCCACTGTAGAAACCCGACGAATTAATCACTTGAGGCGCGATGAGTTCAAAATTATATTTTTAAAAAGAATAATAATATAATTGAGATTTTGAAAACAATTGAGTAGTTGTGTGCATTCCATAATTCATAGGTACAGTCTGTGTGTTCAAATGTTTTTTTTGTTGTTGGACCTGAATCAGGAGGGAGAGGCCCTGACGGACTCTTCGCAGTGTAGGCCTTGGGGGTCATTCGATTTGAGTGCTCCTTTAAGCCTGTGCCGATCCTACATGGTTGGAGCATTCTCGCAAAACATCGTGACCCCGACTGGTCTCCCTATGATTTCACTTAGTGAGAGTGACCTGACTTACCCATTGTGAGGCATGTCCTGTCATGTACTCCTAGGCGTCCGACGAGGTTTTTCACTAAAAAATGATACCACATTGCATGTAGGCTTGAGTCTAGTATATTTGTCGCATAACGTTTGTGTTTGACTTTCATTGAGTTAACAATTGTGGTTTGCTATTATTTTCTGGAGTGTGTGAACTCGAATGGGTGTGAATAACATGTGTGATTTTGTGAAGTGATGTTATTTATATAAATTCAGCTTTAAGTATTATATGTTTTACATGCTCTACTATTTTATTATATACGAATGTGATAACTCACTCCCAGTGGGTGTTTGTGTTTGGGTTGATTGCCATTTTGTTTCAGGTGAGCCATCATATGATGAATTCCAAGATAGAGTCGGAGATACTTAGTTTGTGATAGAGACATGCTTTGATAAGTGTGACATTGGGGCATAGAATTTTACTTCGCATGTTATAATTTCCGTAAACGATATAATTGTGTTATGTTTTCTGTTTTAGTTTTTTTTATTCAACATGGACAACCTTGTTTTGAGCCGGGATAACTTTATTTTTATTCGAACAATTTCTACAATGTTTTCATTAAGTGAGTGTGAACCTTTTATCTTTTGAAATTAATTTAAAGTCAATGTGTTTAAAAAAAAATTATGCATGATTTTATTTCCTTTTATTCGTTATTTGTGAGGGTAGAGGGTGTCACAAACCCAGCCTAGGCTTTTTTCTGGAAGTTGTATCCTCGAATGGCACAGAAGATGTTTCACAAACAGCAGCTTCCCCTGAATGTGACTCATTAGCAGCCACACTTTTAGGTAGCAACTTGGCCTTCACTTCACGGGAATCTGCTCCTTCCATGCTCCTTTAGCTACTTAAGTGGCTAAAACTTGAGCCACGAGATGACAAGCTTCCAAAGCGGGTCCATTTAAGTGGCTTCCAGTCATCCAGAGAGTTCTCTCTATCACTTCTTGGGTCTATTCTGAACCCATTGACACCATCCATCTTATTGTGCTGGTCTTTCAAGTGGTGTTGATCCCAAGCGTTCCCGAAATCAGAATGTGGATGAGAGGAATATGCTAGGGCATCATCTACTAACCTCTAGTCATTGTTCACATCCTGCTGCCTCCTGGGAAAATTCATTGAACCATTGTTGGGTTCCCACAAATGCCTTCGCCATTCTCTCTAACCAAAGGGTCCTCCACTATTTTCCCTACTGCTTCTGCCATACTTTCCATCACCCCACAAGATCGACAACCGACTATCATCTTCTAGTATCTTGTCACTATTGGACCGAGAAATCGCATACCCATGACCAAATTCCTCGAAAAACAGGTGTCATCCATCCTGCTTACCATGACCTTCAGAAAATATTCAAACCAAAAAAGAAATATAAAAAAATCAACACAAGCAAAGGATATATTCGCGCATCTAGGAAAGAAAATAACATTTAGACCAAAAAATAAGGCACACAAAAAACTTGCAAAAAAGAAAAATAAAAAACCCTCATCTCGGTAGAAATTTAAAATATTCCAATAACAACAACAGAAGCCACGAACTTCAAAAACAACCTAGGTCCACCCTCAAAAACATATCGAGCACGCAAAGGAGAATCAGCCAAATCATTAACCACTGAAAAACTTTTTTCTAGTAAAGAAAATAAAAAAACTAAATAAATAAACAAATAATTGATGAGTGAGTTTTCCGACATGTTAAGCCAAACAAAAAAGTGATTTGGAATGACAACTCACCTGGCAGTCTGTGAAACTCGACAGATCCCCAGCGGTTGAAGTCACAATAGTGCAAGGAATCCCTCCATCTGGCAACACAACCAAGCGAATGGTTCAGATAACATCAAAACCAACCCAATAGCAAGAGGGCAGCCACAGAAAAAAAAATACATAAGGTTCACCACCATGCCCGCCGTCGCCTCTACACGCAGAATTCCAACCTCCAGATCCAATAAAAAAACAAAACATAAGGTTCACAAAATTGAACCACACGATGCCATTTTGCAAAAGTCCCCCGCCCAAAGATCAAACACGTGACAACCGAATCATTGAAAATATCATTGAGAGAGAGAGAGACAAAAGACCACAACGATTTGCTGCTAAAAATGTCATTGAAAATACACAACTACGACGGTTTTGTTAAAACCGACTTCGTTCATTTCATTTTAATTACAATATTGTCACCGCATTATCTGTGAAGATAATTTTTTTGGAACCGACATAGATAGATTGTCGTGGAATGTTATTATTTTAGTAGTGCTAGTAGCTTATCTTTTAAAAATTAATTAATATTACATTATTTATAGTCTTATGTCACTGAAAATAATTTATTAAATAATTACTTTAATCTTACCAATGATAGATATATATTGTTATGGTTTTTGAAATGCAAAAAATTTACCTTTATTTTCACAAATAAATTAATTGAAGTTTTATTTAAAATTGAGCGTTCTATCATTTAAGATAATTAGCTTCATGTACCGCTAGCAGAGCGTTATACTCTGAGCCCACTTTAATAGCAAAGACCCACTAACAACTTGAAAGTAGGTCAGTTGATCACTAAAAAGGGAGGTTAAACTCTGGCACACAAACTTATCAACTTTGGCCTTTTTCTACATAAACAAATCTAGCTTTTAATTTAATTGGTCTTCTCAGGCTAATAATTGGAAACCAGAAGTTTGGTTAGGGGAAAGGATTTCCAAATCACAAGTTCTGTTGTAAATAGATTATGATTTTTCTTTTCTAGTGTATAAGAAATTATCAGAGTTATGCTTATGAAAAATCTTAAATAAGATTTTTCATAACTTAAAATGTGTATGCAGCAAAGGTAAATCTAGAAAAACAATAAAGAAGGATAAAAAAAAAATTATATTGATTTATTTCAACCTTGAGTTAAACAGTACCTACACCGGTAGAATTTTAATTTCCACTAAGACCAAGGTTACTTGCACCAGGTATTCTTTCTTCTAAAGTATCCTTAGGCTCATTACACCACACAACATTCTTTCATAGCCTTTGCAAGATTCTTCTCAACACTATTCTAAACATTTACAGGTCCTTCTTAGTATTCTCTTAGCCTTTATAAGTCCGACACCATACTCTTTAAGCCTCTATAGGCTTCAACTACCTAAGTATTCTTATACAAGCATGTCTAGGAACCCCCTTTGCTAGAGGAGCACACTCATGCTTCCGCCTCAGCACGCCCTTCGTGAAGAAGCACGTAGTGGTAAACCTTAGCACAGTTGTGCTAAATTCAAATTTTGAATATACTACACTTTTAATACAACGTCATTGACCTAAGCACCCCCCAAGCCAGAAACTCTGTTATAAATGGAAAAGGGGAAACGATAAGAGTTAACAAGTCTTTTACTCTATAGGAAATTTGAAATTTCTGACTGAGTCAGTATAATGAGAAAAGCTAGTGGACTAGGAAGAGCGTGAAGAGCATCACGAGGGTCGATACATGTAAAAGTATTTTATCCCATTTTACTCTTTATATATTTCATTGTGATTTCTTCTCTTCTGTGCCTATGACTAGCTAGAATCTTAGAGTTAGGGTTATGTAAATTGTGCTTGTAAACCCTACTTTCTCATTTTAGTTGAATTGCTATTGTTGTTTAGCCAATTGGATTGCCTCACTACTTCTAAATATTTTAGGATTGATCGCTATGAATATCTTAATCAATGATCTATTAGTGATTATTACTACTTATAATTGACGGAACTGCGAAGTAATTGAATTTATATAACATTGTATGATCAATTATATATGTTGTATGAATTTCTGATCAAATTGATGATTTAATAATCTTCTTTGTGAAATGTCCTCTACCCTAATTTAAACCCTAAATTAACAAATAGAAACTCAATTAGAGTACAGATTGTTTCATGGTCAATACATGTCAGTAAATTTAAGAGGGATGATTAGCAATATATAGAAGTTTAACTTTTCCAAATGAAATAGGAATTTGGGGTAATTAAAAGTACATTTGAAAATCATAACTCTAGGCCTTCTTAATTGTTAAATCTCTTAATTCTTAATGTTTGCTAGTTGCAATTTTATTTTCCTATAAACTAATTGATAATCCTCTTTCAAAATTCGATTCACTTAGACTGCTTGTAAAATTTATTGGTTTGGAATCATCCTAATCCTTTGGGTACATATTTGAACTTTAAGGATTCATGTTACTGTTACGTACGATATTTGGAAGTACCTATAACAACATAGAAGTACATGGTCATTACAATTTCATAAGGGACCAAAGAGAATTCCACTCAACTACGTGCCTCTTGCATCATGAAAGATTAACAGTATTCGTAGATGGGTTTGCAAGTTTGCAATATAGCCACCATATTAGCCTTCCACGGAATCATAGTAACCAGGTTTACATGCAAAATCTACAACGCTAATTAATGAAGTTCCCTGACACCTTCTTAATTTTCTTCCACTCGAATGAATTAGCGACAATGTTGTCTCCCTACATCCAATTGATCATGAATTTGTTCATAAATTAAGATTGACATATATTTGAGCTAGTTTCTTCAATCAAATCTTATATCTGCCAAAACTATCCAAAAAATTTATGGACCTGTAGGGTATTGAACTTATTCGGATTCAAGAAAGACGATGATTCTTTTTTATATGCCAATTAGCCAATGATATACCTTAGACAATAATCGAATTTTAAAAAAAAAACTACGTTTTTTACTTTATTTCAAACTCATGAATATAATCAAGATTTTATTTGATGTAAGTCTAAAAACTAAATTATGGAGACTGCAACCCGTTACCCTACCTCCAAAGATATTATTAGATATTTTTGTGAAGTGAATTAACACTATTTCATTAACTATGGTTCGAAAGTAAGAACCGGTTGATAATAATTGATCTCTTGACTCTCTTTCTACAACACACATGCAGGTTGTTGCTCAACCTTGTCATACCCGTTCCATGATTAAAACAGACGTCTTGGTTATTGACAATAGAAATATAAACCGCATTTGTGCAACTTTTTGGGAAGAAAACATTCAATTTGTCCACATACATTTTGTACCGGCATATATCATAATAGCGGGCGAATGCTACAAGCTTCGTGTGTTCCTTTAGCACCACCCATCTGCACCATCAAAACAAGCAATATTTAAGTTTTTCAATTTGTGATAGAGGATTGATAAAAAGAGAAAATAGGTTTTGTATTAATAGTGCATGTAAAAGACTTCTACATTGTAATTTAATCCCAAATTACTATATATGATAAATTTATTGACTTTTACGAAAACAATCTTAAAAAATATATTAATGATGAATTTTAATTTTTTAACACTATAAAAGATTTTACTTTGATAATACATTATTATTAAACTTGAAATAAAAATCAATTGCAAATCATGCCCAGATTAATTACTGGAGATCATGATAATCCCAAACCAACTATAATTTCTTTAGGTTCACATATACTACTCCGGATCTAAATATAAGTAAATTTAACTAACTTAGACATGAAGACTAAATTAATTAATTGCATCTAATTCTTCTAATGACATTTAAAAAGTACTCCCTCCATTCTTAAATATGTGTTGCATTTGAGAAAAAAAATTATTCCAAAAAAATGATGCATTTGACTTTTCAATGTAACAGTAATTTCTCTTTTCCACCAATATTTTTAATAAATGTCACTTTAGTTTTTGGATCTATTATTAATCCTATTCTCTTTCATCTATTTAATAAGGTTAGTTTTATAAAGCTACTGTTTTTTCATCTATTTATTAATTTTTTAATCTGTATAAAACAACCTAGGACAATATTTATTTTAGGACAAAGGGAGTAAATTTTTTTTTTTCCTGAAGTTCCCTTGTTGGAACTTGATATTCAGAATAATAAGAAATCATTGAAATTATAATTATAATTAATTAAAGATATTTTTGGAATGATATCATTAAATAAGATCAAAATAAGTATTCTCTTCATTTTATATATAAGACTTAATTATCTAATTCATCAAAATTAAGAAAAATGATTAATTTAGTTGATAACAATAAATTTATCTTAAATTTATAAATTTTTCCAAAATTATCTTTGTCATAAATATTTTTCTCTTCTAATGATTTATTAATACATTTTCTTTTTTCTTTTAATAAGGGGTGTTTCTAATATAAAAATAATTAATGAAAAAAATATTATAAATTAAATCTTATAAAAAGAAACACATTATTTCAAACTTGAGTCAAATAAATAAAAATGAAGGAAATAGTTAAAAATTATTTATATTTGAATCTAATTTTTTTATATATATATTTAGGTCGCGAGGGGGTATTCCACGTGCCTATATAAAAGTTGCATGCCTAAAACAGTAACTATATTAATTAGCACAACTAAATTCAAAGATATATATATATATATCAAAATAATAACAAAATGGTTAATAAAGATAGTCAACTGAATGCATTCATTTAATAAGAAAAACTTAATTATATCAATTTCAATTCTTTACATCATTACCCATTAAATTCACAAATTAAATCATAACAGGTGAGTATTTATTTAAAATTTACAATACATATATTTCTTTGTAGAATTTTTAGGGTATTTGATATAATAGTTATTTATTATATAGAATATTCATGTGTTATCATATGATTAAATAGAGAGTTTGATGATTAGAACTTAGGGTTGGTTTGGTAGGAAGGAGAGAAAGGGGAGGAGGAGGGAAGAAATTTCAAAAGCTTGGTGATTTGGTATAAGAGATTAGGAAGGGAATTTTCATAAAAAAAAATGGTGAGTTCCATGATAAAAACCTTTCACCCTAATATGAGAAGATTTGAGAAGAATTGTACGTAAATAAGCTTCTCTCTTCTTATTTAATATTTATTTCTCTTTTCTTCCTTCCTTTTTTATACCAATCAAATCATTTTAATTTAAATGTTTTTCTTCTCTTTCTCTCTATTTCTCTTCATCCAAATCACTACCATTTTCACTTTTTTTTCTCACTTATTTCTCTTCTTATATTTTCTTTCTCATTCTTTCCTTCCCTTAAGGAATTTTACCTAAGTTTTTTTTTCCATTATCTTAAGAGTCATATCTATATATGTTTATGTTAGAATTGTTTACAATAATTAAGATTGTGTAATATGATTGATAGATAATTAATCTTGTCTCTTAAATATATGATTAGAGGTTTGATTCCTAATCCGCATGTATGAAAAAACATTTGTCGGAGAAGGTTAACTCCATAAATGGATTAATAATTAGCTTTCGACGGAAAGATACCAGGTTTATAAAAAAAATGCTCACAACAGCATATGTGGAAAAGGTGAAATTAATACTGAACAAATTACAGAGTCACAATCTACTATATTCATGTAGAAACTATTATATAGTCTTGGACTATCATATATATGGTCGTAGTAGTTTGGTATAGTCCCTATAAATATTCGCATGCATGGCACATAATTGAGTTTTTCAGTTTTAAAAAAAGAGTTAACAGAGCACATGATCTGAACAAACAAGCAAGAAATATTCAAATAGAGCACATTCAGGTGCATGCATGAAGGCCATAGTTAATGTTCAAGCCCAAAAACGAGCACCTTGGAAGTAGTGCTAGCTCTATTCTCAATTTGATATCGCAAAAACGTGTCAATTGGATATTTTCTGGTCATGTTGTCTAGATTTGGTGTTTGGATGTGAATAGAATGTCAACTGTGTTTGGGCAGCAAGTATATATGGAAGGCTATTCACAATGTTTGATATTTAGGGACCTTTTTCTGATTTTTGTAGACAAATTAAGATATGGCTGGCTATATGCTTGCAATTGCTGGTGCAGGGAAATGGATAATACCCCTTTACTTTTCACAACCATTGGTGTTAGTTTTTCACTTGTGTGTGAGTGTGATGCAGTTGGGATGGATAGAGGTACAAGGTTTCATTTTCAATTATTAAAGGTCTACAAAGGTGTGCAATCATGTGGGACAAAGGATTGGTATGCTTGGTCTCTTAAGGTGGATTAATGAAGTTGGCATCTGATGGATTTTTCTGTCAGATTTTTTCTGCCTTTTGGTTGGTTTATATGTATTGGCTCAACTGTGCTAATCTTTGGTGCTTCTTGTGCCAAAAGCTTATCCCTTTTATTTTTTAATAAAAATTTTCCCATAAAAAAATGATAATATATATATATATATATATATATATATATATATATATATATATATATCCAAATATATATATCCAAACACTTCATTAATATTTTCTTTTCTTATCATATTTATAAGTTTCTCTCTTCTCTTTCTTTAATTTCCATCCTTAGGTGTTAAATGTCATTTGGTATTCATTATTTTTCTCCTTGAAGAAAAAGGTGTTAGGAATTTTATAATTCTTAATTAATTAATATTGATTAGATATATTATATTATAATATTTATATTTAGATGAGTTCAATATAAAGTGATCTATTTAAGTGAGTCTATTAGACTGTCAGAAAATTGATATGGGCTTAATGAGCGGAAACTAGTTTGAACCATTAGGGGATAATGAGAACCCTAATAGGTTTAAAACCTAAGGCATGGTTATGGTCCCCAATACACCAAATCAATAAACAGTTTATCCTCTCCCAATTTGAAGAGAAAACGAAAGTCCCATAAGGAAGAAAGTGATTTGGTTGAGGAAGGTCATTAAACCAATTGTTCGTGATCACTATCAGATTTCGTTGCATGTTGATCAAGCTCTCTATGGATCCAGATATTTTTTAAAACCTCTTGATAATCTGACGTAATGTGTTTTGATGCTCATTTGATATTTTATAAAATTTATTAAAAAAATAAGCAACAAAAGGAGCTCGTTCTGTACGGATGACCATAGAGGACAAGCTGTGCAGACTCATTTTATGAGCAAAACATCACGCTTTACCTTTTGAAGCAAGCCATTTCATCCTTAGGTGTTTTAAGGAGCTCGTTCTATTAAACTGTATGTATTTGCGAATGTCTAAACAAAGAGTGGAGTAACTGCAAAAGGAACATTGATGTTAAAGCAAAATAATATTGAGACAAGGAGGAAAGAACACTTCCATACCCTCTTGCTCATATATATGGTAACTAACAAAGTATAATTGAAACTTTGTCACTCTTTTTTTCTACATATAAATAAGAGGATTAAAGGATTTTATATTTATTTTCATAACTATCGTAATTTGAGTCTTTAACTTATTGGTGAAATCTTAAGATATTCTTTAAGAAATTATGAGACTAATTTTCATGTTTCTCATCCTTCTTTAAGAATATATTAAACAGGAATCCAACCCAATTTTTTTTCTCATAGCTAGACTCAGCAATACCAACTGAGTTATTGATATTTTATGCAATGAAGAGATCACACTGATGATGTTCTAATTCAGGAAATTAATAATGTCTCTGTCCTTTCTCATGAGCATTGGATAAATGCTAGGAAATTAGAAAGTATACGATGAGCATTGGATAAATGCTAGGAATACTAGAATGCATATGATGGCCGAGTCACCCAGCTATCATATGATTTCTAAAAATCTTACCCAAATATAGCCATTTTATTAATGTTATTGTTAATATATAGCAGTTTCTGTTTTCAATCTTTGCCTCTTAAGTGAGAAACAAAGTAAGTGACAAAGGATACTGTAAAGATAAAAAAAATTCTAAGCAACATTACAAGTATACCACATTCACTAATAGATATTGAAAAGATAAAAATTCTAAAGAAAAATGCTATATTTACAAATACGTGAAATATATTTAAACCTCTATTTCCCTAAGTGGGGATGGGGGAGGGGCAGCATTACAAAGAAGAGTGTTGCTAGGTGCATCCAGCCTTATTGCTGGTGCATCCGGTATTCTTAAAAAATGATAAAATTGTTCTTATTTGGTTTTCCTCCTACGGATCAACTTGATCCGTTCGAAAGTCTCTTACAGATCAACTTGATCTGTAAGAGGAAAAATAATTATAATATACTTTAAAGATACAACATATTTATTTATAATATAATTAAATATATTTTTATTTTATTAATTATAATATATTTATAAATATTGATTTATTATAAATAATTAATTTTTTAATATATTTTTTTAGAATAAATTTGTTTAGAAGATGATATTAAAATACTTACTCATTCCCATTATAATTATTGTTTAAGGTTATTTTATACATATTAATAAAAATCAATAAATACATAAAAGATAATATTATAAAGAATATAAAAAAATAATTAGTATTATATTAAAAATTAAAATACTAACTAGTTTATAATACATTTTTTTACATGATCATTAGTACAGATGGAAAAATAGTAATTATAAGATAATTTAAAAATATTAGTACGTTATATAAAATAAGGATCTTAGATAATGAATGATGTCCATTTTTTGTTTAATTTTTTTTACACCCTTTTCAACTTCTTTATTTCAATTATATTTAAAGTCATATTTCAAATTATTTTTTATTAGTTGGTAAACTAAGTTAACTAGACCATTTATAATAATTTACATATACTATAACAAAGTTAACTAGACCATTTTAATAACACGCGTGTATATAGACACAAATGGAATGCACAATCAATGAAAATAAATAAAACTAACATTACTAATGAAAATAAATAAAACCAACAATACTCATGAAATGAGTTCATGTACAATATCTGTATATACATGGAATATCAATATAAAATATGTACATAAACTACGCCTGATCCGTGTGCCGTCTGCGTCTAGACCTAGCATATAGAAGATGGTCCTGTGTCACACTCCTGACCAACCTGAGGCATTCTTCGATCACCTCATGTGTCAATGAGCCAGGCATGACCACCCCTAAACTCAGATGGCGCTCCAACCTCTCAGCAATGTCATCACAAACTTCCTGTTACATACAAAACAAACTAATTACACAAATTATTATGCAAATATTGAGGTAAATGACGTAAATTATTAGTATTACTTACCACTGTATGTCTAGGCTCCTCCGCAGATGTCGACGATGCTCCTGGCTCCGACACGCGAGAGATATCCGTTTGCGGGGCCTGAGGGACGACTCGAGGCTGCGAGACGTGACCATGAGGCAGAGGATCTAATGTGTGGCCTAGTGTCATGAAAGGATGGGAGATGCGGAAGAACCAGTCCATGTAGTCACTAGAACACGCCCCTGGCACAACGCACACCTCACCTGCTGGAACGATATGATCCTCGTAGTGCATTCACGTGTCATGTATATCATCATACGAAACCCATGAATCAACAGGAGGAGCATGAATGGTCTACGTGTTGCCAAACTGCCGCACGACCCTCTCCGGTCGGTAATAAACAACAACAGACCCCCAGCACAAGAGACCGGAATAGCATGATCTGACGTGGAAGTCCCGGACCTCTCGGTGCTCCCCATAAGGGATCCAACAGACATCTGGAATCCGGAGTCGGTCCAGGCGCTCCCTGTACGCCGACGTACGAATTCTCTTCACGGTCTTCTTGGTCGCAATCCACCTACACGCACACGGAGAATCCTCGTCGTACTCCTGATCAGCAGTGGAGTCCGCGACCGACGAAAAGTGCTCGTAAATCCAGCACTACAGATGTAACATCAAAATTATAAACATTAATAATGAAAGTGTAACAAAATTTAAAGTTGAACATTGTTGAGGCTAAACGAATAAAAAACATATTTGTTACCTGTAGCAGTGTGATGTAACTGCCGAGCTATCGGTTGTGGCTCATAGATGCATCGTTCAGCTGGTCATACATATGCACCAAATCAGCCACTCCCCAAGCGTACCTCTCCGTCATACTGAGGTCACGAAGGGCCTCCAAGTAGACAACATGGACATTGGTTGCACTCTTGTTAGCAAACAGAGTGCAACCCAGAAGGTGAAGAAGATATGCGCGAGCCGCAGCTGTCCAATGACCTGCCTAGCATCGGCGCTCATATATATCACGTACCCATTACAGGCGTACATACAGTTCGCGACACTAGACTGTCTCAGCCCTAGCAGACTCTGGAGAGACCATCAACAAGTCCACCAACATCTGAACCGCATCGTCCATGTGCAAGGGCTCAAAAGCGTGTAAGTCGCCAATAACGGGAAGATGGAGAAGAGAGGAGACGTTGTCCAATGTGATGGTGAGCTCTCCCACTGGGAGATGGAAACTAGACGTCTCCCGGTACCACCACTCCATAAACACGGACAAAAGTCCCCGATCGCCGGTGTCTACCGAACACGCGATCAGAGGACTTAGTCCTGTACCAGCAACAAGTCCCTCAATGGCAGGGACAGGCTTGCCTAAACTGTGGACCTTCCTCCCATGAGAGGATAACTTCAATTCAGGACGCTCCTGAATTGAAGTATAAAGGAACGCAAAATTCGTTAAAATCATCATTTAAAGGAAAACTAATTACAAGTAACTAAAATTAAATAGTATAAATACCTCTCCCGTCTATACGCTGCAAGCAACGTGATCCGCATATAGGGTCAACACGGATGGGTCGCTCGGACCACCCAGAAATCCCTCATGCGCGTCCTCAACAGGCTCTGCGCCTGTGTTCGCAGGAATGTCCTCTACAGCAGCTGGTGCCTCCATCGGGTCATCCTAAACATCTGGCGCAGGGATGACTGGCTCATCGATGTGATC
>NC_038246.2:31844736-31987516 GCF_000004515.6 Glycine max
TCCTAAACATCTGGCGGCAGGGATGACTGGCTCATCGATGTGATCCGCAGTCACAGCGACTCGCTGCCTCCGTGCGGATGCAGTAGGCCGTCGACGCTGCGGAGCATCATCGGAATCATCACGATCTCCTCTGCCCACACCTCTGCCAGTAACTTGACCTAAGGCACGACCTAATCCTCTGGTCCTAACCATGATCTGCAAATGAGTGACGCAAATTCAATCACCCATTTCATTCACTCAAATTTCATTGGTCTAACACAAATTTCATTGACTGAAAGTCGCACAAGCTGTCAGGCTTTCAAGAAAGGCATGTCAAGAAAGGCTACACATGTTAGGCTTTTATCGGGTTAGTTTTTATTCAGTACACTATATGATTGAATGGAAATTGATTATGGATCCTAATATTATTGATATAAGATGATCAAAGCCAAAGAAAGAAGAAATCAATCTTCTTGATATTAGATGAACAAAGCCAAAGAAAGAAGAAATCAACCTTATGTGGACTGGTCAAGCTGTATGCTTATTCATTTGGTTCAACCTATTAAGGAAGTACATGGTCATAACTTAGTTAAAGGATACTCTATCCTTTATGAGCTATTTCTTTTCTAAGGATACTCTATCCTTTATGGTCATAACTTAGTTAAAGGAAGAAATGGAAGCAACTACTCATTTGGTTCAACCTATACTGGCAGTGAAGTGCATTTCTATGAGCCCCAAGCAATATTAATTGAAATATTAACTACTAAGTAGTTTACCAAGTGTTTTTATGATTCATTCTAATATCTCATGCAAGTTGTGATAAAATAATGTTTAGTGTAGCCCAAAGTCAATTCAAGGATCTCGAGGTTGTGATTAAATTTAAAATCCCTTTTATTAATTGAGAATTTGTGTTTTGTTTCTCTACCTTTTATGTTTTCAGTTTTTGAAATTTAATTGATGATTATGATAGGGTTTTGGGAATTGAATTAGTATTAGCATTAGGTGATAGAATGGCTGCTTAATTGATGACCAAAATGCTTATTTCTCTAAAGTTTGATATAAAACCATTTGTATGGAATAGTTGGTTCATCATTTGTGATATTATATTATAGCCGACCATGTGGCTTAGAGTTCTAAATAACTTAAGGTTTTGGGATAGTTGGTTTCATGATTCCAAATGCATTTCTTCACATACAGGCTCAGAGGTTCTAAGCAAACTACCATCATGCCAAATTCCTAGTTCTATCATGTCAAATTCCTATTTCCTAGTTTAATCCATTAATTGCAAGTATTTGCATCTATCTAAGTTATTTAGGTACAAGAAGTTGCAGATTGCTATTCATTGTTGTTCTCCTCTAATTTGGATTTTCTATTTCTATTCATTGTTGTTCTCCTCTAATTAAATTGTTAGATATGAATTTAGGTACAAGAAGCTGCAGATTGCTTGGGTGCTGACTGTGTGCCTCGATATGTTGAGATGAAGCACATGGAAGTTGGCTTATAGGAATATCAATCATATTGGTCATAACTTAGTTAAAGGACGTACATGGAAGTTGGCTTATATGAAGCACATGGAAGTTGGCTTATAGGGATATCAATCATATTGGTCATAACTTAGTTAAAGGAAGTACATGGAAGTTGGCTTATATGGAAGCACATGGAAGTTAGCTTATAGGGATATCAATCATATTAGTCATAACTTAGTTAAAGGAATGAATTTGGATGTAATCACATAAAAGGCAATTACATATTCACATTAAATCAAATAAAGTATTTAGCAAATAACTAGCATACATTCATGGCAATTTGTATGAAACAGTAGATATTCATGACACTATTTATCAAATATTTAGCATACATTCAGAGGTATCAAATAATATTTGGCAATTTTTCAATTAAAATCAAACTGTGAGTTTTACGGATCAGGTGATCCGTAAAGTATGTTGAGTATTTTACGGATCAAGTGATTCGTAAACTACTCAACATACTTTACGGATCACTTGATCCGTAAAGCTCCCAGCAATTTTCGACAGCGGTTTCCGCCATCGTCGGCAACACTGGACCATAAAAAGCTACGCTTCACGGTGTTTACCTCGATGGTGGACGCGCTAACCTCCTCAACGACCGTTGCTCTTCGCGGATGCTTCCTCACAGCACCACCGCAAGCTACCTCGGCAACCTCCTCAACGAAGAAGAAGAAGAGGCACAAAGAAGACGCGCAAGCAATGAAGAAGAAGACGCAAGAAGAAGAAGCAGGAAGAAGAAGAAGTAGGAAGAAGAAGAAGCAGGAAGGTGATCCAAAAGAAGAAGAAGCAGAAGCGCAAACACAAGGGAGAGAGAGAGGTTTCATTTTTTTAAAAAAAATTAGTGAGGAACATTATGACCTTTTCACAGCAATTGCTAGGTGCACCTAGCAGCACTCACAAAGAAACACAGGCCACTAAGGACCCAAAGACAAGAACAAAGACTTCTAAATAGGACAGTATTTGTTGGTAAAGTAGAAGAAAAAGACAAAACAACTTTAGTCATATAGATTTCTCTCCCTTAAAGCGTGGCCCTGTCTGCCGAGATGGGGAGTACAGCTAGCAAGACACTTTTTTAAAAATTTCATAATATATTTTTTCCTGATGGTGAAAATTTAGGAATCATGTTAATTTCAGAATGAGACTAATCAAATAAGAAATGTATTTCGTGCATGTGTAAATTCGTAAACATCAACATTTTTCTTTTTACCTAATTGGAGAGGATGTGTCAGAAGAGTATTAGAAACTGATTTAGCAACATTTCTCTGAGCAGCTTTGCTTATCACTTTTCTCATAGCAAATTACTCTAATAAATGCAATTTTACTATCATAACTAAAATCAATAATATTTATTCTCTTTTTATTTCGACTACCTAGTCCTACTCTTCTAGTTTTATCCTAATATTTATCAAGATTTTACCATTCTAAATTAACATGGCCGCTAAAGAACAGAGAAGAAACGTGACAACCCATTTATTTATCAAGAAAAATAAACTGGTCAAACTAAAACTACACATACCTTCATCAAGTGTTTAACTCAATTAATTAAGAAAAAATATATGAATTATTATACATCTCTAATATTTATCTTCAATTCCACGGACAAAGATGCTTTTAGAATTGTCAAACGGTAACATGGAAAGAAAAGTTTTTTGTATCATTTATGATAAAAAAAATATATAAATAATTATTGTCTTTCTTTAATCAATAACACTATCACTTAATCGCCACAATGCAACTCGGGATGTTCAGTTTCCCTATTCACGTACCAACGACTGGTGCATGGGAAAATATAACCAACAGGTGCAACTAATTCGGATTGGCTGTTCTGGAAGAGTGAATTTTGGTATAGGTTGCAGATTGGAAAATCCGGAATACGTACAAAATTTTCATTACAAAGGTTAATCCGGAATGAATTTTTTTTATATTCTAGATTTACTTAATCTAAATTTTATTGTGCACTTCGGATCAACTAATCCGAACCATAGACCACCACAATACAGATCACAGATCTAGAATAGGCACAAAAAACATTATGGATCCTCTAATCCAAATAATAATAAAGACAATTACGGATTACGCCAATCAACAAAAAAGGGAAAAAGAATATCCATGTGCTTCTAATGTTGTCGGCTATGGAAAGGGGGCAATTACTTCATGTACCTCCATAATTTTTCTTTCACCTAATTCAAAATGTAAAATCACATTATCGAAAAACTATCTTGGAATGTAAATTTTTATATTCTTGAAAGACACCGGATTGAGTGTTCTATAAGCTAAAAAAGGTAGAGGAAGCAAAATTGGAGGTGCAAGAACTATTAGGAATTTTATAATTGGTAATTAATTAATATGTGTTACATATTATATTAGTTATTTACATAATCATTAAAAAAATATTAGTTATTTAGATTTAGGTGGACTTAATATAAGTGATCTAATTTAGTGAATTCATTAGACTGTCAACAAAAAGTAATAAGAGCTTAGTGAATAGAAATCATTTGATTCATTAGAAAATAATGAGAATTCAAACATTTAAAAAATCATTTTAAACCAATTTTTTGGTAGGAACTTTGATATAATTTAAAAAAATTATACTAATTCATAACAATATATCTTTTCATTTAATATTTTTTAAAAAATTAGTATTAAGGACAAACTCATTTACTTTTTTAAAAAAGGAAGGTTGGTATGATTTATTTATTTAAACCTATGATGATATATTAATTAATTTAAGAAATTAATATGTTAAATGAGTAATTAAGGTTTTTTTTTGTGAAAAAAGAGAAATTAAGGTAATGTAATTAATATATTCAAGTAGTTAATTAAGGTAATTAACAAGTAGGTAATTAATATCACGATTTGAAGATTTAATTCATTTTTTAAAACATCGAATATATATTATAAATAATCTATTGAATGAAGATTAACCCTCTAAACATCAAACCTTGCAAGAATTTAATTTCTTCTTTTATTCTTTTCTAAACATTACTATTATCAGTTTTTACCTTACAATAACTTCTTTTTCTTCTTCTATTCTTTTATGAACACCACTATATTATTTTTATTGTTATTGAATTCATTTTTTTGTATTTTTTTTCTTTGGGATAAGTTTCTAATATTGTCATGTGGAGTATGTGGTAGGTCAATGAGAGTTGTATATTTTGTTCATGTTTTTTCTTTATTATTTTTAAGAATTTTTGTATAACTAGCTAATTGTATTTATTGTTGGACAAACATGAGCTATTACGAGGTTTTGTATGGTGGTCGGGTCTTCCTATCATATCTTATACTTAAAAATCACATATTTCAATAATAATAATCATTTGCTTTAAAAAGACATTTAATATTAGCAAGTTAATAGTTTTTTCTTTCATTATTTCTATGTAAGAAATAAAAAAATAGTACTTTTTAGTCAATTTCATTCATATCAAATTTATTTTAATTTTTACACAAAAAAATTAATTAGTTATAAAATTAAAAAACCAAATAATTATATGTACCGTAAAAAAATAATATAGATTACATAAATAAAATTATGTAATATATTAATATTATTTTCAATAATGATATTTTATCTTTTAAATAAATACATTTATATTTATCGTTACCATATTTATTTTCTTCCTCTAAAAACAATTTATTTTATTATTTTCACAATGATTAATAAAAGGACGCTTTAATAAAAAAAATTATTTTTTATCATTAAACATTAAATATCATAACAATACATTATGCAATGGTAACAATTTTTTTATTAGTTTAAGTTTTATAAATGAAATTAATCATAAATTATTTCTATAAATGTGAAAAAAAATCAGTAAATTTTTTTTATTGGTATTTTGTTTTATTAATGTATATATTCACACGTTTATAAAATTAATAATTTATAAAAAAATGTTTTTATATAAAACATTAAATAGTGTAAGACATTAAAATTTTAGTATCATGGTTAAAAAAAATGGAAAAAGTCATATTTAAAAAATATTATCATTAAGAATTTAGTATTATAAATACGTAAATGAATTTTGGTATTAGTATTGTAAAAATAAAAATTTTCATATTTAAAGAAAGTTAGAATCTTTTGCTAAGGTGAATATTTGAAAACTATTTTTTGTATATTTTTCTTGAAAGGTAAAAGATTTTAATTTAATTTGTAAAAAGATTAATCAAGCATAATATATCATTTCAAAATACTGTGATAAAAATATTTAAATAAGAAAAAATCATTTTTTATTATTCTACTATTTTAAATTAAATTAGGACAATAAATTTTGACAAGACTCTAATCCATTCAACTTGAATTACACTTGCATCAAAAGATTAAAAGAGCTTTTATTGGTTTGTAATCTATGACTTAGGTAAGGGTGGATATGAGAAGAATATTTAGGCTAAAACTCAGAGGGACAATGGAGAGTAAGCCAACAAGTAAAAAGAGGGTTATAAACAAAGAAACAAAGTGGAGAACAACAAAATTAAAATAAAAAGAACTTACAAGAATGAAAATGAACCACAACACACTTTCATTGCATTTTTTCTTCTTTTTTTTTCTTTGTTTGTACACTTTTTTTTCTTTTTCTTTTTATACTCCCTTTTTTCCTTTCCATTTTTTTTGCTTTTTTTTTTTTTCAATAAGTCACAAGAAAATGAAATGAAAAACATAAAGGAACTTTCATAAAAACAAAATACAAATCTCCCACATTTTTCTTGTTACAATTGTAACAATAGTCTAATAGTGTGTCATGACAAAATTGAAGAATAAACTGAATCTAATGGTTTGGCACACACCTATGGATAACTTGGTCACTACCAAATCTCCACAAATAAGGTTCATCCCACACATAATATTTAACATCACTCCTAAGTTTATCTATTTGAGACCAAGATGCATGAGGTGGAACAACAAATGCAACAATGAAATTCATATGTCAACAAACCAAGGTGTAACATGTGATGAATGCAAATGCATCAAATGCTCATCAGGGAGATTATCCCTAATAGGAAAGGAATCAACATGCCCCTCAATCTTGCTCTAATGATCAGCAACCAAGCTTTTCGCACCACTTCTGTCCTTAATCTTAATATCAAACTCCTGAAGAAGAAGCATCAACCTAATCAATCTAGGTTTAACATCAGACTTCTTCAACAAGTACCTCAATGCTAGAAGGTCAATAAAGACAATTATATGGGAGCAAAGCAAATAAGATCTGAATTTATCTAAAGAAAAAAAAATAGCTAAAATCTCTTTCTCAGTGCTGGTGTAGTTAACTTGGGATGCATCTAAAGTGCGTGAAGCATAAGCAATGATGTGGGATAGTTTATCAACTCTCTATGACAAAACAACCCCCATTGCATAGTTAGAGGCATCACACATGAGCTCAAAGGGAAGCTCCCAATTTGGTGGCTGCATGATGGGAGAGGTGGTAAGCCTCTTCCCTAACTCCTCAAATGCCTCTTTGGAAGGCTAGTCAAGCACAAAGTCTATGTCCTTTTGAAGAAGCTTGGACAATGGCAGTGCATTCTTGTTGAAATCCGTGATAGATCTCTTATAAAAACCTACATGTCCAAGAAAAGAACGAACTTCCAGCACATAAGCGGGGTAAGGAGGAGAATTAATAACATCAATCTTGGCCTTATCGACCTCAATACCTCTACTAGAGACCAAATTCCCCAAGACTATACCCTCACGTACCATAAAATGACATTTCTCAAAGTTAAGAACAAGGTTAGTCTCAAAAGAGGAACCATAAATAGTGAAATCATCCATAAACACCTCCATGCAACTCTCGAATAAATAAAAAAATATGCTCACCATGCACCTTTGAAAGGTGCCAAAAGTGTTGTATAGGCCAAAGGGCATCCTAGTGTAGGCAAATGTGCCAAATATGTTTTGGCATTATCATCAATTTTGGCATTAGCATTTGTTGGCTTTGGAAGCTCTCTACCATTCCTCAAGGTAATAACACTGACATTCCCTTTGGATTGATAATGGGTTGTGCAGGAATATTGCCAGAACCTTGTTTCTGCAATTGGTTGACAATTGTAGCTAATTGTCCAATCTGAGTCTGCGGGTCTTGAATGGTGTCACTCACATTCTATTGAAACTGAATGTTATTGGTTTCCATTTGCTTCATCAGCTCCTCCAAGGAAGGTCTAAAACTACTGTTCTACACAGGTCATACAGGTGTAGGTGTAGATTGTTGGAATTGTTGTTGTCTGTATGGGGGAACTTGGTACTTGTTTGTGGAGGGTTGATATTGTTATTGTCTGAATGGCTTTTGTTGTTGTGTCTGCTACTGCTGTTGTGGACCAGGACCATACCTTAGGTTCAGATGATCTCTCCAACCAATATTATAAGTGTTGGAGTAAGGATTATATTGCTGTTGTTGAGGCTTGAATGGTTGTCTATATTGCATGACATAAACTTTAGTAGCCTATTCTATTTCTTGAAGAGTGGAGCATGATTTTGTTGGATGATTAGGTGCACGAAAAATACCACACAACCTTGGTTGATTTGCTGCCATCATATTCTGTTGTTGACCAATGGCTAGCTATCTCCCAAGGGATTTTAATTCTGTAAGTTTATTCTCTAGCCTTTGGTTATTAGCAATCATAAAAACAAAAACTTCAGTTGTAGAAGCCTTGGATGTTGCAACCACTCTAGTACTAAATTGCTGGTCATTTATTGCCATGTTGGAAATCAATTGTCTTGCAACAACAGGAATTTTGTCCATTAAAGCACCTTCACCAGCTACATCAATCATACTCCTGTCCATTAACATCAACCCTTCATAAAAATACTAGATCAATAATGTCTTTGATGGTGAGGACAGGTAGCACACAACTTGTTAATTCTCTCCCAATACTCATATAATGTCTTTCTAGGTTGTTGCCTTATACCATAAATTTCTTTCCGGATGGATGCAAGGAAGAATTTCTCTAAAAGTCTTCTCTTCATATCTGTCCAAATGTTGATAGAATCTGTTTGAAGGTATAACCAATCCTTAGCCACACCATCCAAAGAGAATGAAAATGCTTTCATCTTCACATAATCCTTATGAATATCAAGTGGTCGCATGGTGGAACACACTACATGAAACTCTTTAAGATGCTTGTGTGGATCTTCACCTTCAAGACCATGAAACTTTGGCAGAAAATGGATTAGTCCAGACTTTAGCTCATAACTAACCTCAGTCTCAGGATATTGACTACACCAAGATTGATACACAACATTAGGTGTAGCCAATTCCTTAAAAGTTTGATTTTTATTAGCTCAACACTAGTTCCAGACTCAAAAGCACTAACAGTAGGCTCAAAGACAAAATTAGGAATGAAATCACTAGTGAAATTAGTATGCACTATACTACTATCTAGAACTACACTATCATGCACAACTACACTCCTATTATTTCTACTCAACCTATGAAATGTCCTGCCTACCTCAGGATCATATGGATGCAAGTCACCTAGTTTGGACCTAGTCATAGACAACTCAACTCATCACTAACAAAAATGGCATGAATAACAGAAATAATAGTCAATTACCCTACCAGAACATTATTCACAATATTTGCCGAAATGATACAGAAAATGGAAAAATGCCCCAATTTTTTTTAAAAAATTCAAAAACATCACAGTAAATGTATAAAAATCATTTTTGATTTTTGGTGATTTTTAAAAATCATGAAAATAAAATAAAAATCCAAAAGTGGCCTAGATCATCGACTTTGGCAAAAATGACCCCCAATGCCTGTGTTTGTTCCTTACAGGGGCACCATAATGTATGATTTTTTTTCTACATTCTAGCCAAATTTCAATCCATTATGAGGTAGTCACATGTGAAATGATCCAAAAGTCCCTACCACTTGAACTCATATTTAGAGGCTGAATTTGCAAATTTTGACCCAAACCCAACCCTAAAAGAGTTACTTTTGATCAGAATGTGGGATAAACTTTGGACACCAAGTTGCACAACAAAACTCCACAAGTCAATTTACTTTTGCGACACACAATGCAACTACACAATGCACAACACTACTACTTTGCACTGCTACTCAATGTAAAACACTCTACTACTCACACAGACTCTACATAACAACATTAACAAAACCAATGCAATATATCAAGCAGTTAGTGGTATGAAAAGGAGAATGCAGAAAGCTACAAAATGCAAAACATGTAGCATATGTGTATCTTTTTTCTTTTTCAATGTACATATGCAAACCTACTATACTAATACTACTATCTAGTTATGAGTGAACTAAGATTGACACACAATGAATCTTATCCCTGGAAACGACACTAGTTTCAAAATAAATAAAACTAGGATTAATTTTGTAGTATAGGAATAACCTAGGTCGACTCAGAGATACAATTCAATTTGGTTCCCACTTTAATTCACTTATAAACAGTGGTGGAAAATTCAACAAAAAGTTTGTAGGCAATGGAAAGAAATACAAAAACACAAAAACATAAGTGCCAAATCTAAAATGAAATAGAGTTTTGGAAGTATAATATGAAAAAAATTTAATAGCATCAATCCAATTCACCAAACCAAACAATTCAAATTACCACAGTTGCTACAAATGATGTTCAGATTGTGAAAGTTCACTCAATGTCATTGGACATAGTTCTATAGAATTAATTCCTAGATTTATTGAGATCACAAATCAGATTGAAACATCATCCAAAAAATTTGTGATTAAATTTGAAATTAGGAAATGAATTCATAACCTAATTTGTTTCTAATCCTAAGCACATTCATAATCATGAAAATCGAAAGTAGGATTCAACAAGAAGATGAACATTCACACATAAATTGAAATACTAAATCAGAACTCAAATTCAGCCTTGCTTAGATTGGATCCTTGAATTGATTGATTGTGTAGCCTTCCATGATCATCACCAGTGGAAGAGTAACAAAATTTGTACAAGAAAAAGAAAGAACATAGTTGAAGTGAGGAAGAAGACTGAAGAACAATTTAGAGAAAAAGAGAGAAAACAGTTTAATCCTAAAACTTCCACAACAAGTTTTTGAATATGTTTTTGTACAAAATGAAATTACTCCCTAACTACACTAATATATAGTGTGACTACTGAAAAGGAAAGGATGGTCCTTGATTAGGCCCATCTAATCTATCTAATTAAGCTAATTACACATATCAAAGCTCAATTTCGCAGCCCAATTATTCAAGTGTAGAGTTCTGGCTTCCAAGCTAAAGATACCCTAAAAAGGAATAATTGGCCCAAGCTTATTTCTGGTAAAATGGAAGCTCTTTTCCTTAGCTTTCTAGGGACTACTCATATGCTTTATTTGGAGTTCTGTAGTGTCTTATAGGCCCTGCACAAGGCAGATAGATCAAGTAAACACAAAATATGAAAATAAACAACAATTATCAATTAAGCCCAATTATTTGCCTAAGACCAAAACCGAGTTAAGGTGAGAAAATAAGAGTCAAATAGAGGTCAAATAAGCCAAGAAGAACATAAAATACCAAAATAAAAATGCTCAATCAAATTCCCCAACACTTTATCTTTTGCACTTCGGGGAAAAACTAAATAAAAGACTAAGGAAAAGAAATCAAACTAAAGTAAAACCACAACTAAAAGAAAGGAATGAATAGGCCACACATATTTTTCAATGGATCCTAACAATTCACAAAAGTGGGAGAGATAGAAAATGGAAGAATGGTATTAAGGTAACAAGGAATCCATGAACATATGATCACAAAATGCAAAGTGGACAAGTAGTCAAGTGAAATTAAGAACGTGCCATGGTGATAGAAATCTCTCAAAGAACAATACTCAGCTTCACCAATTGTGTATGCATAGGTTTGTGTTTATAGTCAAGCACCACAAGTAACTGGCACATCCAAATTTCGACAAGACTCTAATCCATTCAACTTGAACTACACATGCATCAAAAGATCAAAATGGCTTTCATTGGTTTGTAATGTGTGACTTTGGTAAGGGTGGATATGAGAAGGATATGTAGGCTAAAACTAAGCGAAAAGAGGGGCAATAGGGAGTAAGCCAACAAGTGAAAAGAGGATTCAAAACAAAGAAACAAAGTGGAGAACAACAAAATTAAAATAAAAAGAACTTACAAAAGTGAAAATGAACCACACTACACTTTCAATGCATTTTTTTCTTTGTTTTTGCACTTTTTTTTTTTAATTTTTATACTCCCTTTTTCCTTTTATTTTATTTTTAATTTTTGTTTTTGTTTCTTTGTTTTACTTTTTTTTTTCAACAAGTCAGAAGAAAATGAAATGACAAACATAAAGGAACTTTCATAAAATAAAATACAAATCTCCCACACTTGTTTGAAAACCACTCCCAAAACAATTCCAAGGCCCCTTTTCTCCCTAAAGTTTAGGACACCATGGTTTTCCACTTTTTGCTAGTAATGAGCTACAAAATGAAAGAAAGGGTTAAAGGGTCAAAGACAATGAAAATGGATATCAATGCAAGGTAGGTTTATTTGGCTAATGGCTAAAAGAAAGAAGGCCTAAATCATCTCAATCAATGCATGTTCAATAAGGAATGACAAGAAAGGCAAGGCAAAACCTAGAGTAACCTAGCACAAGGGTAAAATCACACATGAAAGATCATCAACGGAATAGTGCAATCTATCCACAAAAGCCCCAAAACTCACAAGGCATAATTCTATCGCACATGATCCACCTTAAATTTTATTTTCCAAGCCTACTTACCACTTAAACAATTTTAAAAATGGTTCACATCCAGCATGAAACCTCTCAACTAAAAATGGTGCATCTCTCACAATTTATACAAGTTATAAATCCTATGAAAAATATGGAAAAATACCTAAATTTCACAAAAACATAAAAAAATAGCAACTGCAAAATCTTTATTTGTTTTGTTTTTATTTTTTTTATTTTCTATATGTGAAAACAGTAAAACAACAAAACAAAACAAATACAGCAAAACAAAAAATAGCAACAAAAACAAAAACAACATACAGATACAAGAAAACCCACAGAAATAACATACAGCTAAACATAAACAAAAAACAGTTACATATACAAAAACTAAAATAGAATATAGAAACAGAGAAAACAAAAAACAATATTTTTCTAAACCCTCCCCCTACACTTGAAGTGCACATTGTCCTCAATGTGAGCATGAAATGAAATACAAACTAAGAGACAACATATGAAATAAGGGAAAAGGAAACTCTTCAAGTGCCATTCAAGGCACATCATCACATAAAATTGACAAGACCAAAGAGAGGTTCGTCAAAAACTCTTCCTCCTCCCATTGAGGGCTCTTTTCCTTAGCTTTCTAGGGACTACTCACATGCTCCATTTAGAGGTCTATAGTGTCCTATAGGCCTTCAACAAGGCAGATGGATTAAGTAAGCAAAAACTCTGAAAATAAGCAACAATTATTAGTTAAGATCAATTATTTTCCCAAGACCAAAATCGAGTTAAGGTGAGAAAATAAGAGTCAAAGAGAGGTAAAATAAGCGAAGAAGAATATAAAAATACTAAACTAAAAATGCTTAATCATTCGTGCTGTTGTCTCATTGAGTTTTCATAACAAGATTTTTAATAAGACAAAATATGATAACATATTAAAAAATTATATATTTTTTCTTTACTAGATTTTTGTTCCATGGACTTTTTCAATAGTATGATTTTAACAAGACACATTTTCAAACAATGAACATCCAAGAGGAAGAATTTTGAATATTTAATAATGACTACCCATTATGATTATGTTTTGTCTTAATACAATTAAATCATTTTAACCATGTAATTGCAACTTGTACCCTTAAGTAGGTTACTCCATTTATGAAAATATACTAGAGGTATCAATTCTTTTCATTCTTTTGTTTTCTCTCTTTTCTATATTATCTGCTTCTAAGTTGTTTTTAGGCTTAATTGAAAAAAATATTCCCTCTATTTTTCCTAACTCATTAAATTGGTCCCCCAATTTTTTAATTTACTATTAGAGTCCCCTTTTTTTTCCAAATTGACTATCTGAGTCCCTAGAAAAAAAATTAGACGTTGACTATTAATGTAAAACATTGACTATTAATGTAAAACATTGAGTATCACGTGTCCGCATATAATGCAAATTAACCCTCATAAGTAATTATCTTAGTAAAATTTACTGATTTGCAAAAAAATCACGTCACCCATTTTCGCAAACCTTCTTAATCTAACCTTAATTAGAACTTTGAAGATGAGGCTTTCTAGGATTCCTAAGTTTGAGCTATTATCTCGAGCTACTAGCTTGAGTTGCTAGATATTTCACATTTTTTAGTTTTAGAAAGTCTCTTAATCACTATTAAAATAATAACATTCGACGATGCTCTATCGATGACGGTTTCCAAAAAATCATCATACAAGAAAATATGGTGGCAAAATCATAATTAAAATAAAATGAGCAATGTAGTTTTTAACAAAACCATATTTATTTATTGCGTTCAACGATGGTTTTTGTTTTTATAGAAAACTGTCATTGTTGGAGAAATGCAAATTTCAACAAAGCCTGCTCATCTTCCTCGGTCTTGTGTTTACGATTTCTCTCTCCTCACTCTCTCCCTCTTCTTCCTCGAAGCAGAGCTCTTTAAATCGCTCCTCTTCTGCCTCCCACTCTTTCTCCTTGTTGGCCCCTTCGCCCCTCCCTCTATCACTGGCACTGATGTCCGCGTTGACCGTGGCGAGGTTGTCAACTTTCCCGATCGGGAGCCTGAGCTCAATGAGGACACCAATATGAAGTCCTCACAATGACAGCGGAGGCCCGAGGAAGCCACCACTATAGGCCCGGTGGTTTTCATTAGTGCGGTAGAAAAGTGAAAAGAATCTGATGGAATCGAGAAATGTGTGATGATGATGGAGGAGGAGAAGGAGTGGAGTGAGGAGGATTTGTAGATGGTGAAGAATTCGGAGGGGAAGCTAGGGAGGTGGGAGGCAATAATGGAAACGTTCGGGGGGCCAGGGAAATGCAATTAAATCAAATTTGTTAGTGTGAATTTTTCTGTGGAAATGCAGTTAAATGATCAGCCAGAGGAGATTGAAGTGGTTGATCTACACGGTGGCAGTCATCGTTATGCTTCAATTCATAGGGAGGGTGTGTATGATGCGGCAACTGCAAGACGTGGTAGTGATTTGGAATGGGTATGAGTAGTGTTAACAACTGATTCTAGGGCTGGATTGGAAGATATTGAAGATCAAGCACCACCTTAGAGGAATGAACATCACTATGTTTCAAGTACGGTGGCATTAAAGGAAGTAAAGGTGAGATAGAGAGCTTTTTCACTATTATCAATGTTGCTATTAACATTACTTTTGTCTAAGCTTCTATTGATTTGTGCTTTAGTCTTAATTTGGTAAAGAAAATCAGCCATGTCTCCTTCATAAATTACTTGTCATATATATGTATGTTGGAATGCTATGTGTAACCAGTATCCACTTACACCTAGTTAAATATAGGAGGCAAAGAAGGATAAGATATGCAAGGCTTCCATATATGGGAAGTTACTTAGTTGGGACTTGCAATTTGTAAGTGTATGCTTTAAGTATCTAGATTGAACTTTAGTTTAAATGCTATGTGTAACTAGATAGTATCCACTTACAGAATTTCATAATTGTTGGTTGGAAATAGCTAGACAAATTGTAATTGCTTTTAAAAAAACTATTATTTATTAAAACAGACTCTAACATTGTACATGGTATCATAAGTTTAGGAGTTAGCTTCTCATATGTTTTCTCTTGAACCTCTATCTGAACGCATCCTTATCCAAATTTGGAACATTGCTCTAGTGTCATTGCTCTTGTTTCTATTTTGATTTCTCTAAATTTTACTGTCTTTTCTTCTATAATGTACTAAATAAAAAATGAAATATAATATGCCTTGAAAGATTGTGAAAGATCAAACTTAATCATGCACTCATTTTCACGAATTGTTACTTTTGGGTAGTTCAACTAATTCATGTTTATTCTGTTATATAATTTTGCAGAAAGTTGAGCCTCAAATTTCTAAAGAGGATTCAAACTCTGTAAATTAAGAGCAAATCATTGAAGGTCTGATGCAAACTTATGATGTAACATTAAGTAATCTTAGCTCCCGCCTGACAAAGTTGTAGATAATTTTTACTGGTTATTAATATTATTTGTTATTGTGTTTGGTCCCTATTTATTAATACTTGATATTTCAATTTGTATTATTCTTAGCCAAGGAACTTATAACAGTGTTAGGCCACATGTATTCTAAATAGGGCTAAATAAAGAAAATGATGAAAAACTAGAACCATTTTGCAATAAACATCATTGACTAGTTAGTAGTAATAATGTGTGTGCTTTTGTAGGTGGTGCAGAGTTTTTACGAACACAATGATATTAAAGGTGCTATCAATGCTTTGAGAAAGTTGCCAGATCAATATGTGCATATTTTCAGGTAGAGGTACTTGGAAACTACAGGATGCAGTATGTATTAAGATTTCCTTATAGTTAATGTTTACTATGATAATGAAATACTCTATGGATATATCTAGTTTTTCCGCTAAATTACTACTGAACAGTATATGTATATATAGTTTAGCTTGGCTATAAGGAAAAGAGAACTAAAATTTACTACTCAAAAGACAGAAAGGATATCTATAGGTCGATAACTTACTTAGGATGCTCTGTTTGTAACTTAGGATGCTTTTTAGATCTTATTTTAATCTTTTGTATAGGTCAATTTATCATTATTTCCTATGTAAGTTTTAGGTAGTGTTCGCTAGCTAAACTTCTAAAAAAGAAAAAAGAAAAAGGTATTGACTAACTTGGTAAGAGGTCCTAATTAAAATTGTTTTTAGTAATCACTTAAATTTTACTGACCAGTTTTTAAGTCAAAACTCAAACTGGCCCAAAAGCATTATCTTATGGACTAATTAATAGGTTAAGGAAGCCATAACTTGCTATTATCATATGGAACTTTAATGTTCAACTTTCGATATTATCTTGCAGCTCTTTACCTCGTAGTTATAGCCACTACTATTGCACTTGTTGGACAACATTTGGTGAGAAAGGCTATTGCCATACTAGGGAGAGCATCTGTGATCATTTTCATACTTACCCTCACACTTAGTGTTAGTGTAGTTTTATTTGGTAAGTACTATTTTTTGGAGCATTGCTTCGTGGACATTCTCAACAAATTATTCATTTTTATTAGGTTACTACCTACTAGTAGTACCCATGGAAAATGTTAAGCTTGGCTAGTGTCTACCAAGATGTCACACTTTATTAAATTAAATACTAAAATAGCTTGTAAAAAATATTATACAAACACTACTAAAAATATAGATTTAACGTTGATACGTTAATATCGGTTTTTCATAAAACCGATGTTAACAAAAATACGGTGGCATATTTGTAAACAAAAGGAATTTGTTAACATCGGTTTTTGGAAAATCGATGTTAACAACGGTTTTTTCCAAAATCAATGTTAACAGAATGATGTTAACATCATTTTTCTTAAAAAATGGATGTTAACAAAGTCGATTATTAAAAATACCACCCTAATGTCCACTTAGTCTTTCATGCTGCCCTTTCTTCCTGTCTTCGTCTGAGCTGCACTATCTTCCTCTATGTTCTCGGTCTGTATTCTTAGCTGCGTCCTTCTGTCTCAGGTCTGTTCTCTCCATCTCACCTCCGTTCTCGCTATGTCTCTCCATCTCGCTACATTGCATATGGCGCTGTCAGGTACATTATTGTAATGTAGAATGACATTATTAACTCTGAAGTTAGCTTGAACAAGTGTAAAATGACATTATGGTTAGGCATTCTTCACTAGGCATTATGAACTCTGAAGATAGTGTGGCATTATGAACTCTGAAGTTAAGCATTCTTGGTTAAGGCAGTTGAAGTTATTAATGTTTTTTTGTAGTTGAAGTTAGGCATACTCATAGATAGTGTGGCAAGCACCCTAGACCAATACTGTGTCATTCAGTGAGTTTCTCTATTGAGGTGTGGCTTAATACATGTGCAAATTTCTGGTTCAATTGAAGATGCTGCTTTAAAAGTTCTAACTGATAAGTGGTACATGCAGGAGCCATGCTCATGTGGGATTTGCATATATATATATATATATATATATATATATATATATATATATATATATATATATATATATAGAATGTACTGGATTATTATCTTGTGAAATGTTAGATATTATGTTGTGAAATTGAAAATTGTTTGTACTGGATTATTACCCACTATACAAATGATGGTTGGGTTGTTTGAGAGTTCAGTGGTATGGTGCTTCATTTATATATTTATCCCATTGTTCTATTTGGTGTTTTGTTTGTTCCCTATTTGTTTGATGCCTATGGTAGAATTAGTTCAAGGCTTCAAGTACTTATCAATTTGTTGTGTTTGCAAAGTTTCTATCCAATGTTTTTGGGAATGATGATTGATCCAGGTGGTGATTGACCTATTTGTTGGAGTGTTGCTCTATTTTTGGATCGTGCTGACTGCATCGGGGAAGTTTCTATCCACACACCCTCACTCTGAGGAGAACATGTAACTATGGATGCTACCTATGTTGGCTACTAGTTAACAACGATATTTGTGTGTTTAGAATAGATACAACGATATTCATGAAGTTTTTGCTTAAGAGTTTTTAGTTAACGATGTCTAATCTTCAATGTAATTAGTAGGCACTTTTTCATTTTATTGTTTGCATCGTGATCACGACATTCATTGTTGGACTTTATATTGATCATTATCACAGGTACATTTGTTCTTCATAAAGTTTTGATGCTCTTATTTGTTACCAATGCTTTTATTACTTGTTGACTGTGATTAATGAGTATTGATTTTTGTACAAGTTATGTTCATGATGAGTGAACCTTAAATTCCCATTTGAGATTTAATACAATGATTCTTGCAGATAATTTACATTAATCGTTGTATTGAATCTTGAATTGTCTATTTGGACAATTTGGAAACAATCATATTTTTATAGTACATTCATGTGTAAAGGTTAAGATTATTTTCTTAAATTTGATGAAATTTCGGTACAATGCATTTCTCTTTGTTCTCTGAGTGCATACTTGATTGTCGTGGAATTAATCTCACCGCTTTCATATCGTGTACTTGGAGACCAATGTGAAATGCTGCCAAAATTTTGTCAAATTTTAAAAAAGAGATTTAACCTTAACGTATGAATTTACTATAAAAATGTCTTTCTGAATGGGATAGGGCCACACCTTTAATGTAAAAGTGAGATTTTCATGGATCAAAAAAATTTCTGAGTATCACAGAGTTAATAATTAGATGGATCGAAGTCGGATGAATGCAAATCGCATGAGCCCTACGTGTGAGGAAGGCGTGGAACAATTCTTGGAATTCGCCTCTGAAAGAAGTCAATCGGATGAGGATGAAATTTTTTTTGTCCTTGTATAAATTGTTTAAACGGGAGATGCAAGTACTCGATGACATACGAGAACATCTACTGTCTGATGGGATTAAGAAGAATTATACGACATGGATATGGCATGGTAAATTGATAGACATGCAGAGGGAGTCCCAATCTGAACCGCTTGATGTACAAATGAGAGATTTCTTAGAGGAAATGATTGATGATCTTGGACAAGAATCTTTTCAGCAAGCACGTGCCCCTATGTTAATGTGAAGGTCGGATATGGGTGGAGTGACAAAAGCTTCACATCACTTCTTCAAGTGGTGCAGGATATGCTTCCAGAGGAAAACACATTGCCAAAAATTTACTATTAGGCGAAGAAAATACTATGTCCGATGGGTATGGAGTACCGGAAGATTCAAGCATGCCCTAATGATTGCACACTGTACAAAAATGAGTTTGAAGAAATGCACAACTGACCTAGGTGTGGGGTATCATGATACAAAGTGAAGGATGATGGCGAGTGTAGTAGTGATCAAAGCACCAAGAAAGGCCCCCTAGCGAAGGTGTTTTGGTATCTTCTGATCATTCCAAGGTTTAAGCGTCTATTTGCCAATGCAGATGATGCAAAAGACCTTACATGGCATGTAGATGGGAGAAATTACGATGGAATGCTCTGTCATCTGATTGATTCCTCTTAATGGAAGAAGATTAATAGTCTATATCCAGAATTTGCCAAAGAGGCAAGAAATATTAGGCTTAGACTTGCCAGTGATGGAATGAATCCGTATGGCAATTTAAGCACGCAACCCAATTCTTGCCTTATTTTGCTAGTAATTTACAACTTGCTTCCTTGGTTGTGCATGAAGCTAAAATAAATGGTATTGTCTGTGATGATATCGGGCCCAAGACAACCAGGAAATGACATTGATGTTTATCTTAGTCCATTGGTTGAAGACTTGGCAAAGTTATGGGATGAGGGGGTTGCTGTGTTTGATGGGTATCGAAATGAGACATTCAAGTTGCCTGCAATGCTATTTTGTACCATTAATGACTTTCCTACATACGGGAATTTGAGTGGATATAGATTAAGGGCCATCATGCATGCCCTATTTGTGAAGAAGACATAAACTATGTACAACTGAAACATGGAAGAAAAATAGTATACACTCAGCATCAACGTTTTCTGAAAGCTTGTCACCCTTAACTGGTCAACAGGTCCTTGAGTGGGTTGATGGCATCAATAATGTATTTGGAAAGACCTAAAAGAAGAAAAAAAGTAAAAACTTCCATATGGAAGAAGAGGTCAATATTATTTGATCTTCCATACTAGTCCGATCTAGATGTCAGACATTGTATTGATGTTATGCATGTCAAGAAAAATGTCTGTGATAATGTCATCGACATGTTTCTTAACATTCAAGGCAAGAAAAAGGATGGTTTGAATACTCACCAAGATCTAGTTGAGATGGGTATACGAGACCAGTTACATCCAAGGTCTGTTGGTAACAAAATATACTTGCCTCCAGCTTGTTATACTTTGTCCAAAAAGGAAAAGATAAGTTTTTGTCAGTGTCTGTGCCATGTGAAAGTGCCACAAGGATACTCTTCAAATATTAAGAGCCTTGCACAGTTGAAGGATCTCAAGTTAGTAGGCTTAAAGTTTCATGATTGCCATGTCTTGATGCAACGACTGTTAGCTATGGCAATAGGAGACATTTTGCCAAAGAAATTTAGGCATGCCATAGCTCGCCCGTGTTTTTTCTTTAATGCCATATTTAGCAAAGTCGTTGATCCTCTGAAGTTAGATGAGTTGGAAAATGAGGCTGCTATTATCTTGTGTCATTTGGAGATGTATTTTCCTTAATTTTTTGACATCATGGTTCACTTAATTGTTCATCTAGTGAGGGAAATTAAATGTTGCGGTTCCATTTATTTGCGGTGGATGTACCCGATTGAGTGATACATGAAGATCTTAAAAAGGTATATAAAGAATCTACACTGTTCTGAAGCATCTATTATTGAAAGGTACATTGCAGAAGAAGCTATTGAGTTTTGTTCTAAGTACATGGAAAAGGCAAAACCTGTTGGGATTCTGGAGTCTCGCCTTGACGAGAGAGTGAGAGGTAAAGGTTTAAGGGGATTGCATGTTATCACTCCAACTCTAGAAGAATTGCAACAAGCTCATTTGTATATACTGAATAATAGTAATGAAGTTTTGCCGCACATAGTTTTTCACAAAGCTTTAGTCAAGCAATGTAACCCAAAAATGACCAAGAATAGAGTCTTGAAAAAGAATAACAAGACTTTTGTAATTTAAAGATATAATCTTCGGTGACCATAATGCATCTGAAACATTAAGGAAGTTAGTAGATGGGCCTAAAAGAAATGTTACAACTTGGCAAAGATACGGTATCAACAAGTATTTGTTTTACACAAAATCACAAGACGACAAGAGTACAATGCAAAATAGTGGTGTAAGTCTAAGGGCTAAATCTCAACACTTTGCTATTGTACATGATGACAAACCCTGTGTAGCTTTGATGCCTTACTTTGGAGTCATTGAAGAAATCTGAGAGGTTAATTATGTCAAATTCAGTGTTTGTGTTTTCAAGTATAAGTGGGTAGATAGAAATATCGGTGTGCAAACCGATGATTTTGGATTTACTTTGGTAGATCTGAAGAAGCTTGCTTATCAGAATGATCCTTTCATCATGGCAGAACAAGCTATATAGGTATTTTATATTCAAGATCCTTGTGATGAAAGATGGTCGGTGGTTCTACACGAAAAAACAATTGGTGTTAATATTGAAGATGATGATTCAACCCTTGATACTTGTCTCTCTCCTTTCTCCACACAAATGCTGAGTAACATCAACGGAGAAGAAGAAGTTGATGATGTCCTCGCAAATCATAATTATCATGATGAAGAAGAATTAATTAACATCATATAATGTAATTTATTTTATATTTACTTGCTTTGTTAATTTTAGTTACACAAATTAATATAGTTTTCATACGTTGTTTAATTAATAATGTTTTTTAATAGGCACATGGCTACACCACCCAACTCACCTCCTCCTCCTTCCGAGTCAGCAACACCTTCTTCACTGTCTACGTCGAAGAAGACAAGTAAAACAACACGACTTAGATTGTTGGCTACTAGACCAGTTGGGGTGGGAAGACCAATGGTTAATGTTGATCTTGTCACTAGGAATGTCGATGGTCCCCACAGAAAGAAGTTAAGTACATATTTGGGGATTGTCGCTCACGATAAGGTGAATGTTATATATGACAATTGGAAACAAGTCTTTGTCGCTCAAAAGGATCTGATATGGGAGGATATTTAGGTATTTCAATTAAATGTTGAATGTTGTTTTGTAATAAAAATCCTTATTTGTAATTGACAAACTACAAAATGTATTTATTGTATCGCAAGATGAATTTGATATTCCTGAATCGTCCGATTTGAGGACAAAGCAAAAAATACTTCAGACCATAGGAGAGCGATGGAGCAAATTTAAGTCAGATTTGACCTCCAAATTGGCCCTGACACATGGAAAGGAGGGTGAGGATGATAATGTTTGAGAGAAGTACGAAATAAGCAAAGAGAAGTGGACTCAGTTTTGTCAGCGCCTTATGGGACGTTAGTTGGTTTTCATTGTTTTTTAAACTTTATATTCACGTACTATTGTCAACTGTATTAATTAACCATTATGCGTTATTGTCATAGGATGTTCGAAAGAAGGGGCAAGCCATTTAGTAACAAAACACTACCTCTCACGTGTTGTCTCGTGGGGGTTATGATTTTCTAGAAAAAAAGTTGATGAAGGAGAAGCAAAAGAAACACTTGGAGGAAGCAACCCAATTTGGGAGCACTGAAACAGTCGTTGATCCTCCATCTCCCATTAGACGACATGTGAAGCAGAAGATGGCCCGCACAAAGAAAACTGGCCAAATGACATTTCAAGCAGCAAAGGAAATCGCAGACAAAATTATTTATCATTTTCCTTTGTTAGTGGTCATTTTTTATAATAATTATTGGATGAGTAAACCAATTTTGTTTCGTTTGTTTACTACAAGATTCCTTGGAGGAGCAAGCCTCACAGGGAAGCTTTGTCGCCCATGGACGTCAGGATGTACTGACTGCTGCCATTGGGCGGCCAGAGCACCTTGATCGTGTCCGTGCTGTTGGAGCTGGTGTCATGATCAAACACTACTTTGGAACGACTTCAAGGGGCTCCTGCACCTTTTTGTCCATGGTTTCTGAAGATCTAGAGTAACTGACATAAAATATCAAAGACCAGCTAGAGGAGTCAATCACACAAAAAGTGACTCAACAATTAATGATGTCCTTCAGCTAGATGCGATCCCAAATGTAGTAGCAGATGCAATCACAGGGACTCACACTGTCTCATGAGGCTGAGGTTGGTCCTTCTACTACTTGTGCCAGCACGGTGGAAAGTTGTGTCGATCCCTTGAGGCAGGACCTAGAAATGGGAGACTTAGACAAATGCGGGTTGTATATCGATGACAGTCCTTCCCGAATGGTTGCTCTTAGAAAAGTTTATGAGGGGTCAACGAATGTCCACAACGTTCCTTTGGGAAATGATCAAGTGAAGTTCAATGTTGAGGAAGTTCGAGATGCTGATGCTTGCATTCCTGTACCCAATCAAGTGGTTTAGTTAGCGGAGCAAACACATAACACCTTCCTTGCTTGGCTGACACATCTAGTGAAGCCTTTTTCAGAATAAATATTTCATTTAGTTTTTTTTTAATAATTATTAATAAAGTATTTGTTACAAATCAAGTTTTGACTGTCATTCGCTTAATGTTTATTAACTGTGTAGCATAAACAGGTAGCTGAGGGATCGACGAAACCTGTACATATGCTGGATCCTGACGTTGATCCCCTCTACTTGATGACATTGACCATCCCGTAGTTTTTTCTCAAGATGTTGCAGGTGTCGTGGGATGCTAGCGTGTTTAGGGTGTATAATGATAACTTCCCATTGTACATAAAGTATGAAGATCTTTCTGAAATAGCTCACAGTGGTCAATGTCTGAGCATCTATGTTATACAATTCTGAATTCTGTAAGTCACTTTACATTATTGTATATTACCTAACTGATTGTTTTATATTCATGCATAGTTTACTATATTTAAACAATAATAGGCATATGACTGAGACAACTACGCGAGCGGGGAATGCTGATGTGTATGGATTCCTCGAGTCACAGTCTATACAAAGATATGGGAAATTGCAATTTGAATTAGAAGATTATATTAAGAAATGAATGCAGAATTCACAAAGAGATGTGTACCCAACAACCTACTTGAATGGGTAAGTTAAACTGAACAAATCAATTTAAATCATGCATGTTTTATAATAACTTAATGTTCTCTAATGCAATGCACATTAGCAAATGGTCGTCATTTTACCTAAGGACAATGTTGTCATCTGGTTTTGTTCCGGGCACAATAGGCCTGACAACTACTTGAAAGGAATTATTAACATGTTATTTGTATTTTGTAAGACATTTATTGTATGATTACAATTTGACATCAATATTTTTATTGTATAATACACATGCATGTTTCTCTTAATCAGTGCTTTGAAGGGATTCAACGATAGTCAATGAAGTAAATCTCCAAGGTTGCTGCTAGATGGATCGTAGTTAAAGTAAGTCATTTAAATAATGTTTTATGTTTTAAAAATTAAATTTTATTACGCTTCGGTTAACTTTGAATATGTAAATATTCTATTCAATTTAGTGTAATAAGGCAAAAGGAAGCAATGAGTGCCGGTATTACATAATGCATTGGATGTCAACAATAGTTCTAGGAGGTTTCAAGGATAACTGAGAAATGGTAATTGTTTACTTCAAAACAAATTCAATTTCTTATCATTGTTATTATTTAGACTCATTTACTAACTTATGTTTTATTATATCCTGCAATATTTTACTAATCAAAGACCATTGGAACAAAGAGAATGAAGGCAATTCGCATTCAGTAGGCAAGATATCATTTGAAAGTTAAAAATCAAACACTAGGAGTTTAAGTAATTTTAGAATTGTAGAGTAGTTATTATGTTAATTTACATTAGTTTACGTATACAAATGATTTTATGTATTGATTTTCATTTTTCTTATAATTCATTATAAATATTCAATTATATATTATGGACAATTTATACTGCTTAATATTTATTATCTGGTCTGGTTCTGCTTTTCAATTTATAGGTTAATTGGGGTAATCACGAAAAAATACAGGATATAAAAAAAATATACAAGAAACAACATCAACTTTTTTAGAAAAACCGATGTTGTCAGTAAAAAACAACGTCGGTTTTCCAAAAAATCGACGTTGTTGTTGACTGACAACATCGATTTTTTTTTATGAAAATTGATGTGGATTTCTACATATTTTATATTTTTTTTGTGATACAACATCAGTTTTTGTACAAAATTAATGTTATCTAATTTACTAAACATTAGTTTTGGAAAACCGATGTTAATGTTGACACTTAAACGTTGGTAGTTTCTATATCGGTTAATGATCGAGGCCGTACCCGAATCAAATAAACATTAAAATGTAGTAACTAGGAAGTGTTCCTAGGTCGTTTCTCAATGAGCAATGGTAAACGAAATGTTCATAACAGATAGTAGGAAATAGTAACAAATTGGGGGGGGGGGGGAGTTGTTTGCTTTTGTAAATTAAATAACGAGTAAAATTGAATTAGAAAAATATCAGAATTAAAATATGTTGCTTCCCCTTGATTCACAAGCAAGACTCTTATCCTAGGTTGCGAGAATTTATCCTTTATCAGTTTAACCACTTAATCCAACCCTAAATTAAATTACTAAGCGAAATTTAACATAAGACATTCATTATGTGATTAAGCAACATATACACCAATTACTCATAAACGATCATTAAGCATTAACGTAAATTAAGCGCATAGACAATTAATCAAGCACTGTAATAATAGAACCTCAAAGAGAACTGTGCTTGATCCTCAAGAGAAAGCAACGCTGGGGACTTAGCCTTCCATTAATCAATAGAGAACGAACTTATAAATTGAGGAACAAAATTTTATTGCTACTGGAATTGTAAAACGAAAAGATGTCTCAAAGAAAAACCTAAAACTAAAACAAAAACGAAAATAGGAGAGAGAGAAGAGAGGGCCTAAACTAGAACCTTGGTGCTGTTATATAGTTTTCCAGCCCCAAAGCTTACAAATCTGTTTTAAATCCAAGCCCATGAATAAATTAAATTCAAATCTAGATAAGATAAGATCTAGATTAAATAATATCTAGATGAGATCAAATCTAAAAAATATCTAGATAAGATAAAGATAAGATAAGATATAATTTTGTAGAATAAAATAGTCTGCCCTCTTCAAGTCCAAGCCCAATTCTGGATTCAAGCCCAATGCTTCATTAATTCCTGAAATTAGATTAAAAACATCAAATTAGCTGAATGGGCCCAAATAATAAAATTGCCTAATTAATTTGACAATTAAGACTAATCAGTACTTAAAATGGTGCACAAAGGGTTAAGAAATAAGAGAAAATAATGGCACATCAAAACCCCCATACTTAGCCTTTTGCACTCCTGTGCAAAATGAAATAAAGAACAAAATCCAAGGATATCAAAGAGAGACAGACAAAACATTTACATATATCTCAATGAACATCAAGGAATGAAAGGAATTGGTAACATCTAACATGAAGAGATCCAAATAGTCAAGACATTCGTGAAAATCATCCAAGCAACCCAATCATGGCAAAATAGTTAATCAGCTCAATAATGAAAAGTGATAAAGCCTCACAAGATATACACTATATCTCTCAAGTGTCTAGGCTACTGTTTACTCTCGAAGCACCCATGAAGACAAACACCACATAGACTTAGCAAAATTCTAAAATTGACAACAACTTGACAAACACATGCACATGAGGATCAAAAGGTCTTTAAAGGTTGTAATGGGGCCAAGGACAAGGTAGGGAAGAAAAATATGGAATGAGTAGCTAAATCCCAGAGGAGTAGAGGAGCAATGGGGAATAAGTGGAAATTAAGTACAAGCAGTAAACCCAAACCCTCTAATATCAACAAAATCAACCAAGGCTCCCAAATCAAGTCCTCATAACAAGACCTCATTTATTCATCTTCACTTTTTTTCTTCTTTTTTTCTGGTTTTTTTTAATAGTACGAATTTGCTGAATTTGCAGAAACTGAAAATTTTTTTTTGATTTTTTTTTCGATTGAATAGTATGAAATTGAAGATTAAAGCAAGAACTAGGCAATATACAGATACGTCAAGCATGGCCAAAATAAAACATTAAGCATGGCCAAAAATTATATCTTCCAATGAAACATACCTCCCTCCACACTTATTCCCAAAACAATTCCAAAGCTCAAAAATTCCTTATGGGTAAGGTGATATCATGGTTTTTCACTTAAGGCTTGTAATGAGCTTCAAAACAAAGAGAGGGGAACATAGGCTCAAAGGGGCTATTAAAGGAATTAATTCAAGGTAAGTCCATTTGGCTAGAAGTTTATAAGAACAAAATTGCCTAAATCATTTCCAAATATGCATGTGAATTAGGAAGCATCAACAAGAATCAAGCCAAGGCTATTGTGCAAGCAATCAATGGGGCAAAACACACCAAAAGATTATGATGATGGATGGCTCAAATTCTCACAAAGGTAAACTTATCACTTTCAAATTAAGCTTTCAAAACTATCATGACATGTAGAGGAAAAACAAGGATTTCAAATCACAAAATGTCAAGAGACTTTTATTTTCAGAACAATTACCCATTTCTTGAACATATCCTATAATTCAAAGAAAAATATGCAAAGTTGTACATGCAAACAGAATTGACCTAAAATATTAAACTAGAAACTCAACATAACTAACAAAACTAACAAATTTAACACAAACAAAACTAACAAAACTAGCAAAACCAAAACCAAAGAACACTCCCCCCCATACTTAAACAACACATTGTCCTCAATGTAGCACAATTAAAAGATTAAAAGCAATTAAACCATCAAATAGAATCGGACAAATGTAATAAAAGTAAAGAAGAAGATAGGAAAACAAAAACTCCCTAAGTCATGGTGGAAAAGAAGTAAGCTGAAGTAAGGAGATCTTTTGAGCAATGACAACCCCCAATGTGTAATTGAATGCATCGCACATTAACTCAAATGGGGTTGTCCAATCAGGTGCCTGAATGATAGGGGTGGTAGTTAGTGCTCTTTTGAGGCAATGAAAGGCCTCTTTGCATTTATCATTAAAGTCAAACTCCACCTCCTTTCGCACCTCTCGCACGCAAGAGGGGTAAGGCAATTGTGAAATAACAAATTTTTTTGAAGGATCTACTTCAGTGCCCTTATTGGAAATAATGTGGCCTAAAACTATACCTTGCTCAACCATAAAATGACATTTTTCAAAATTTAGAACAAGGTTAGTTTCAGTGCATCTATTCAAAACCTTTTCTAGACTATCCAAACAATCATCAAAAGAGGATCCATACACAGCGAAATCATCCATAAACACCTCTATGCAATTTTCTAAAAAATCACTAAAAATACTAATCATGCACCACTGGAAGGTACCAAGGGCATTGCACAAGCCGAAAGGCATCCTCCTATAGGCAAAAGTGCCGAAGGGGTAGGTGAATGTGGTCTTTTCCTGATCCTCAGGAGCAATAGGGATTTGCATATAACCAGAAAAACTATCAAGGAAATAGTAGTGAGATTTACCTGCCAGGCGTTCAAGCATCTGGTCAATGAATGGCAGGGGAAAATGACCCTTTTTGGTGACCTGGTTCAGCCTCCTATTGTCAATGCAGACTTTCCAACTGTTTTGCACCCGAGTAGGAATCAACTCCTCCTTCTCATTTTTGATCACGGTGAGGCCGGTTTTCTGCGGGACTACCTAGACGGGACTCACCCATTGGCATTGGCTGTCGGAGATAGGGTAAATGATTTCAGCTTGCAAAAGCTTGGTTACCTCCTTCTTCACTATATCAAGAATCACCGGGTTGAGTCTTCTCTGTGGTTGTCTTACTAGTTTAGCCCCATCCTCTAAATTTATCCGATGCATACATGTGGATGGGCTAATACCAAGAATGTTTGCCAGGGTCCAGCCTATAGCCTTCTTATGCTCCTTAAGAACTGATAACAGCTTCTCCTCTTGCTCATCAGCAAGGGAGGCAGATATAATTACTGGAAAACTTTTGCTATCATCCAAGTAAGCATATTTTAAATTTGATGGCAGAGGCTTCAATTCTGGTGTAGGCGGCTGGATAATGGTAGAAAGAGATGATTTCTCATCCTGTACCTCATAAAGAAAGTCAGAGGTATGTGTACTTCCTGAAACATGGTTAGTTCTATCTGACTCTATAAAATCAATCTCAAGAGGTAAAACATCACCAGACATGTAATCAATATCAAATTCAGATTCACTCTCAGCATCAAATTCAGGCATATGATCAAGTACAAATTTAGATTCAATGCATGAAGAGTGACAGGCATGCAGATTAGAATGAAGATCAGTCATGTATTCATCAACAATATGGTCAATTATTTCAACACGAAATACAGAAAGATCTTCAGATGGGTGTTTCATAGCATCAAGAATATTAAAATGAACAGTTATATCACCAAACTCCATAAATAGTGTGCCTGCAAATACATCTATCTTAGTTATAGCAGTTTTCATAAAAGGTTTGCCTAGAATGATGGGAACTGATCCTTTAGAAAATCCCTCCTCCATATTCAAAATATAAAAATCAACAGGGAAAATCAGCTCACCAAGTCTAACTAAGACATCCTCTATGAAACCAACAAGATAGGCAAAACTTCTATTAGCTAAATGAATTACCACATCAGTTGACTGCAAAGGACCTAGAGATAGAGAGTTAAAAATAGACAGAGGCATAACACTAACAAAAGCTCCTAAATCTAGCATGGCATTGTCAAACTTATTGTTCCCTATAATACAAGGTATGTTGAATGTACCGGGATCTTTACATTTTTCAAGGATTTGGGGAACAGATTTACAAATCAATGCGGAGACATTTCTGCCCATACTAATTCTTTCACTTCCTTTAAGCTTCCGCTTATTAGTGCACAACTCCTTCAAGAATTTAGCATATCTTGGAATTTGCTTTATTGCATCCAGTAGAGGTATGTTTACTTTACTTTTCTAAATGTTTCCAAGATCTCCTTCTCTGCCTCTTCCATTTTTTTGTTGGAAATTTCTCTTGGAGGGAATGGGAGAGGGATATGCTGCTTCTCTTTAGATTCACCTGCATAGAAATTGTTAGGTAACTTACTCTTTAAATTTTTGTCATCATCTTTTTCTAGAGTAGAGTGAGGTTGGGCAGGTTCATTGGCAGATGAGGGAGATGCTACTGGTTGAGGTCCTTGACACTACTTTCCTTACCACAATGTAATGGCACTCACATTTTTGGGATTCTAGACAGATTGAAAAGGTAATCTATCATAATTCTGGGACTGTTGTTGATTTAACTGTGTAGCCAACTGTCCCACCTGATTAGTTAAGCTCTGAATGGAGGCTCTGGTCTCTTGTTGAAACTGCATGTTTTGCATAGTCATTTGCCTCACAAGTTCTTCAAGGGAAGGTTACGGAGGGGCCTCAACTGTTTGCTGTTATTGTTGTTGCTGGATTGGTGGAGGAACATATGGTCTGCTTGGGCCAGCAGCATTCTGAAAATAAGGTTGTTGTTGTTGTTGTTGTTGTTGCCGCTGTTGTGAAGGATTCGACCATCTAAGGTTGGGATGATTCCTCCACCCAGGATTGTACTTGTTGCTGGAGAGGTCATAATTGTTCTGTTGTGGCTAATTTTGGGTCTGAAGTTAAGGAGGTCTGTTGTAGATGTTTGCAACATAAGCTTTAGGCTGTTCAATTGCTTCAGATTGTTGCACAGAAGGGCAAATGTCTATGTGGTGGTCGGCAAAGGAGCATAAACCACAGAGTCTGGCGACAGGTGTAGATTTTTGATTCATGGCCAGTTGGGTTACCAGGTTAACCAAGACATCTAGTTTACCTTCAAGCTTCTTAGTCTCACCTGATGAATTTTTGGCTACTTCATGCACTCCTCTAATGACAATAGCATCACTTCTGGCACTAAATTGCTGGGAGTTTGAAGCCATTTTCTCAATTAAATTTCTGGCTTCAGCAGGGGTCATGTCTCCAAGGGCTCCAGCACTGGCAGCATCTATCATACTTCTCTCCATGTTGCTGAGTCCTTCATAAAAATATTGGAGAAGAAGCTGCTCTGAAATCTGGTGGTGAGGGCAACTGGCACATAATTTCTTAAATCTCTCCCAGTATTCATATAGGCTCTCTCGGCTGAGTTGTCTAATACCTGAAATATCCTTTCTGATGGTCGTGGTCTTGGAAGCAGGGAAAAATTTTCCTAAGAATACTCTCTTGAGGTCATCCCAGCTCGTGATGGACCATGGAGCAAGGTAATATAGCCAGTCCTTTGCCACTCCCTTTAAAGAATGAGGAAAGGCCTTCAGAAATATGTGATCCTCCTGGACATCTGGTGGTTTCATGGTGGAGCAGACAATATGGAATTCTTTCAGATGCTTGTGTGGGTCTTCACCTGCAAGGCCATGAAACTTTGGAAGCAAATGGATCAGTCCAGTTTTAAGAACATATAGGACATCCTCATCATGGTATTGGATGCACAAGCTTTCGTAGGTGAAATCAGGTGCAACCATTTCCCTTAGAGTCCTCTCACGAGGTAGAGGTTGTGCCATATTCTCAGAATGAACAAAATCATAATGTTTAAAACTATAATGCTCAAAATCACCAATAACAGAATGCTCAGGATGCTCAAAAGGTACTAAATGATGTCTAACTAATCTATGAAATGTCCTATCTATCTCAGGATCAAAGGGTTGTAAGTCAGATGGATTTCCTCTAGTCATACACTAAATTCAGCATGCACAATTAGTTGCCTTCTTATGCAAGTAATAGTGTAGGTTTGAACTACAACTACTATTAAATGATATCCAAATGACTTGAAATTTTGTGAGAAACCTTATAAAACGATGAGAAGATAGCACAAAAAATTTCACTGAAAATTCAAAGTCTAACTATATAAGCTAAAAATGATAAGTCAAGAAAAATAAGGGAATAATACTTGGAAAATAAAAAAAATTTGACAGAATTGCAATTTTTGGAAGAAGGAGACCTCAGCCAAAAATAACAACTCTAGCTACCAAAACAAAAAATCTTAATTAATTCAGCAAGGGTAGTCTCTAAAATCCGTTGCTAAGGGATTTCCACTACTACTCAGTTTTGCCGCAAGCAAAAATGGTCGCAAAATCCGTCGCAAAATACTATTCACAGCAAAACACCAAAAACTGAAACAGGGGAAGCGCTTAACAGAAAAATTAAAACATAACACACACACTAACACAACCACAAGAATTAAACACTAACACGACACTAGCTATTATGAACCTTTGGACACTGCTCCTCGGCAACGACGCCAAATTTGATCAAGGCCGTACCCGAATCAAATAAACATTAAAATGTAGTAACTAGGAATTGATCCTAGGTCGTTTCCAAAAGAGCAATGCTAAACCAAATGTTCATAACAGATAGTAGGAAATAGTAACAAATTGGGGGGGGGGGGGTTGTTTGCTTTTGTAAATTAAATAGCGAGTAAAATTGAATTAGAAAAATATCATAATTAAAATACGTTGCTTCCCCTTGATTCACAAGCAAGTTTCTTATCCTAGGTTGCGAGAATTTATCCTTTATTAGTTTAACCACTTAATCCAACCCTAAATTAAATTACTAATCAAAATTTAACATAAGGCATTCATTATGTGATTAAGCAACACATACACCAATTACTCAGAAACGATCATTAAGCATGAACGTAAATTAAGCGCAGAGACAATTAATCAAGCACCAAGCATGCATGAATTAATAGAAACAAATTTAGAGTAATTAGTGAAGAGGAAAAACTTAACAGAATTTAACAGTAATAATATAACCTCAAAGAGAACTGTGCTTGATCCTCAAGAGAAAGCAACGTTGGGGACTTAGCCTTCCATTAATCAATAGAGAACGAACTTATAAATTGAGGAACGAAATTTTATTGCTACTGGAATTGTAAAACGAAAAGATGTCTCAAAGAAAAACCTAAAACTAAAAAAACGAAAATAGGAGAGAGAGAAGAGATGGCCTAAACTAGAACCTTGGTGCTGTTATATAGTTTTCCATCCCCAAAGCTTACAAATCTGTTTTAAATCCAAGCCCATAAATAAATTAAATTCAAATCTAGATAAGATAAGATAAGATCTAGATTAAATAATATCTAGATGAGATCAAATCTAAATAATATCTAGATAAGATAAAGATAAGATAAAATCTAATTTTGTAGAATAAAATAGTCTGCCCTCTTCAAGTCCAAGCCCAATTCTGGATTCAAGCCCAATGCTTATAATTCTCCTGAAATTAAATTAAAACACAAAATTAGTCAAGTAGGGCCAAATGATAAAACTGAATAATTAATTTGACAATTAAGGCTAATCAGTACTTAAAATGGTGCACAAAGGGTTAAAAAATAGGAGAAAATAATGGCACATAAGTTAATAATCGATGTTGAAAGTTCTTAATTTATAGCTGATATTAAAAGCCTATTTTATAGTAGTGAAATTACTGGTTCTCATAGTATATTGTTACTATCACAAAAAAAAAAGTTCGCAAGTGAAATTTTTTGGTTGGATTTGTAAATATATGCTTTCAAATAAAGGAAACATTAACTGAATTTTTCTATAAAGCAAATAAAGGTGAACTTATTCTTATTTTTCAGAGATTTTATATCAGATTACATTCGTATGTAAAAATGTTTTAGATTACGACAATTATGTATTACAAGTGGAATTAATTTTTGATCTAGTGGATTGGAGAAATACTCGTGATCTTTGACCGAAAATAAAAAAAATAAATTAACTATAAAATAAAAGTGTTTTAGTCAAGTATTAATTAATACAAGTGTATGAATTTTTTAATATTTTATAATTAATAAAATAAAAATTATAATTTTAGTCAAGTAAAAAATATAGCCTTTATGCATGTGGCATTGGTGCGTCTTATATAGACAACAGTCTTTCATCGAGTGAATAATATGAAAATGTGATTCTAACATGTTTCATGGCAAGCTTATGCTCCAATAGAAATTGTCCATATAGACATGTCAATGTGAACCCCAAGGCATCTATTTGTGAAGGATTTCTTAAGGGGTATTGTGCTGATGGGAATGAGGTAGTAACCAATCATGTATAATTTATTATTGAGTTACTGGATAATTTGAATACTCAAACTTTTTCTCATTTTTTTACCTTGATTTAAGTAAATTAATTTGTGTGCATATGAATCCTATTGTCTTAGACACTAATATTCATATAGAGATAAATAAATTTTAATTTTTCGGGTAGAAACATGTTATTTATTAGTCACTTGGTGGAGTATTATCATTCATATATTATTATTGCTATTTATTAGTGCATATATACTTTTTGTATATAACTATTTACTTTTTGTGATGAGTTTATAATTTCTTTACACATTCATTGTAAAAAACAAGATCTTGGTGGGATAACTGGAAGTGATATATAATTTATTATTACTCGTTTTTAGTAGAATTATGTTATTTAAATAAAGAAATAAGCATAAATGTACGTACAAATATGTTTGGGTAGTCGTAGTTAATTTTTTTTAAATACATTCTAAGACATTTCTTTGAAAAACCATCTTAGAATTCTCAATTTTTTTAAATTATTTTTTTTAAAAAAGACATTTTAAGACGGTTCTTTAAAAGTCATATTAGATTGTAGACATTCTAAGAAAAATTTTGGAAAAACCGTCTTAGAATTCTCTTTTTTTTTTAAAAAAAAAAAGACATTCTAAGTTATGTGCCTGAAAACCGTCTTAAATGAACGATTTTTTAAGACGATTTTTTAAGTACAATCGTAAGTCAAGACTTTCCACGACGTTGACTTCAAAGACGGTTTAAAACCATCTTTGAATGTGTTAAAGAACCGTCATTAAAGGTTTTTATTCAACTAGTGAATGCTTAAGTAAATCAAAACAAAAAATAAAACCTTTAAAATACTAAGCAAATAGAGGGAAGAAGCTTGTTGTTTGTATTTCAGTCTAGTAAATGTGATAGAAAATTTTACATGTTACATTTGACATACAATGATATGGTCCTTATGGTTGATCCAAAACTCAACTATTGTTTGTATGATTCATTAGTTGAATTTCATGAAGGTTCACTAATCGGAGTTGATGAAGGCTTTTTTCCTTCTCTGATTGGGCAACAAATCTAGTTGCATGTACCTCTATGTATTTTTAGCACAAAAACACTATTTTATAACCCATTGTTTACTCTCATAATAAGATGATTTTTACTATAAAACACACACACACACAATGGCAATACTAATACTAAACTGAATTATGTGTGTGTACCTTAAATAACAATTGTAGATATTGGGAAAAAAACATGTAAGTTAGTTTTTAATTTTTTTTATTAGTTGAAAAATTTATTTGATTGTTTGGTAAATGATCTTTTTTAAGTAGCTTCTAGATATTTTTTAGTAGCTTTTGTCTATGATTAATTAGTAAGGCATTTCAGTCGGTGTTTAATTTTTTTCCTAGCCGAAAAACTCGTTTGATTGTTCAGTAAATAAGTTTTTTTTAGTAATTTCTAATATTTTTTGAATTGCTACTTAAAGCAACATTTTTTAAAACACTAACTTCTAACTTCTAGCTTTTTATATTTTCTTGATTTTTATATTTAATGTATTTATCCAATTTCCTAGTTACCCCTTTTTAAATAAATCATGATTTTATTAATTTTCTATCATTTTACACTTTTAAGCTACTTTCACTACTAGTTTTACTGGACACTTATGTATTGTCCAGGGTCCACAAAATACATGTGACACCTTACATGGCACCCCAAGACATATGTCAACCCTCCACATCAGCCCTAGAATAGGAGCATAGACACTCAACCCTTAGAAGTTGGGCTCCCTAACTGATAGGATATCTCTAACCTATTGATGTTTAAATATATTTGAATCTCTTTATCTATTGGCAGGTAGCTAATTATCTACAAAGTCACACATTATCTACAAGATACAATTATCTACTAGCTTTTATCTATAAGCTATAGTTTATCTCTAACATTATCTGCAAGCTACCAGCTATTATCTAAAAGCTGGGAATTATCCACAAAGGCTATAATTGCCCCTACAAACAAGAACCCACAGCTAAGCTTCAATCCTATAAATACCAAGTTCCATTGAACCCGTAACACATCTAACACACACTTCAACACATGAGCAACACGCCTGTGCACCTCTCTTTCTCTATCGCTCACTCGAGCTTACATTCAAGCATATACTTGCTTTATCTCCTAACTCATATACTTACTTGAGTGTCAGAGTCCTTTATTTTGCAGGTTTCCCCTCCTGCCCTCTTGACAAAGGCCCATCTCAAAGCCGACGTGTGAAGTCCAAGAGCCCAATTTGGCCATGTCCCCCCTGATGTGTCCTAGCTCTGGATTTCTGTAAGTACATTTGGCACCCACCGTGGGGCTGCAGTAAAACATATCTCATGGTCTCTCATTCATCCATGGTTAGAACTTTGTCTGGCCTCAAACGTGAGCCCCTTTCGAAGGCTCCAACCTTCCACCAGCAGCCATGACAGACACATACTTTTCAGCAACCCCAAAACTGCATTGCGGAGATGGAGCGATGGCATGAGGAAGAGCTACGAAAGCTAAAGGCTGACAACAATCAGCTGAAGGCTCATGTTAGACATCCCCAGGGCGACAAGCACTTCACTCACATTTTACCTGAGTGCACCCTAAGGGAATAACACCCCCGACGCACAGTCAACATTGTAGATGACTTATGTCTCTCCCACGTGCACCGTCCAATAGGGCGGACTACTCGTCGGCATCCCTTCATCAACTGTCTTATGGAGGTTGACATATCTGTGGGGTGGAAACCTCTCAACCTCGAGCGATATGATGGGACCATAGATCCAGATAAGCATTTGGATGGCTTCCAGACTTAGGCGAACCTATACACTAATAGCGACACCATTCTATGTCGTGTTTTCCCAACGCCCTCAAGGGGCCGGCATTGACCTAGTACATTGGACTCCCACCTAGGTCCATAGACAGCTTTAACACCCTCATCAAACGCTTTGTCAAATGCTTCAATGCGTAGTACACAACTAGTAGATCTCACCGCATGACCTCAGCCACCTTGGCCAATCTATGGCAAGCAGACGACAAGTCTCTTAGAAAATTCATGCAGAAATTTGGGCGCACAGCCTTCCAGATCCGAAATCTTAACCCGGAGGTAGTGTTGCATTCCATGCTCCTCGCCCTACGGCCCGACAAGTTTGCGGACAGTCTGTGCAAAAAAACCCTCGGTAGCATGAATGAGCCAAGGGCTACATTCAAATAAAAAAATGTCCAGATTCTAGAATGAAATCAAACAAGTCGGACAGAAGCGCAAAAAGCTAGAATGAAGCACCAAGACTGACTCACATAAGTCGGACAAGAGGCACAAGCAACACAAGAGCCAGCCTCTCCCAAAAGGGCCCAAGTACGACAAGTGTTACACATCCCTAACGGCCAATTGCACTACAATTATGGAGGAAGCTTTCAACCTGGAGATACCCATTAGGCTACCCCTGATGAAACCAACCAGGTCGGGGTTAGACGCAACCAAATACTGCAAGTATCATCACATTATTGGTCATAACACAGAAGACTGCTAGGCCCTAAAGGACAAGATAGAAGAACTTATGCAAGCTAGGTACCTAGCCCAATTTGTGAAAAGGCCGGACAACCACCAAGCATGAGCAAGACCTAGCAGCCACAAAGAGAAGTAGCATAGGAACCACAAAGCAGACAAAAGAAGAAATAGAGCAGAAGACCGAGGATGACAGAGACACTAACATTAGCGGCGCAAGCGACAACCTCCACAAGAACAGGAACCCGCCCAACATATCAGAGGTGTAATCAACACCATTCCTATGGGGAACAGTCCAGCCAGTCTCAAAAATGCCATATTCACGCCATCAGGGACATTGAAATCAATTTTGTTGGCACACCATTACAATGAAATCTCCCTCCTATCACTTTTAGGGATAGGGACTTCAAGGGTATCAACCCCATCAATCAGGACGACCCTATGGTTGTCTCCATCATCATTGCAAACTTCATGGTGTCCAAGGTCCTCATTAACCAGGGTAGTTCCACTGATATCCTATATTGGAAAAATTTCCAGGGACTCGAGGTTTCCTCCGACACTGTCCACCCACACACTGGTCCATTCGTCAACTTTACAGGCAAGAGAGTAAAGACCAAAGGATACGTGAACTTAACAACCACCTTCGGTCAAGGCTGGCTCTCCATGAACTTCACCATAAGATATATACTTGTTGATGGAGACACATCATATTTTGCTTTGATCAGCAGGAAGACACTTAATGAGCTTGAAGCCATAGTCTCCACACCCCATTTGAAAATGAAATTCCCTACCCTGACCAGGAAGATTTTAACCGACAAGGCAAACCAAAAACAAGCATGACAATGCTATGCAGAGAGCCTAAAGGTAGAACCATATCCTCCCACTATGGAGCCTGCCAAGCCTTACCCTACAGCGACTGAAGGCACTCAAGTCATGAGCATAGACAAAAGGTCTCCATATCAAGCCCTAACCGTTTTCCAACCAAGCCTGGACGATGAATTTGATATAGATCTGCAAGATGACACCTCTGACAGAGACCCAAAACCCATTGTCAACCTGCAGCTTAGACCTAAACCAGTATGCAGCTCAGTAGGGACCTCACTAATCATGAGCATTGGCACATCACCAATGTGCTACACAAAATTGTGGATTTGTTTGCTTGGCAGCTATCTGACATGTAAGGAATCCATCCTAGGGTAATTTGCCACAAACTTGACATCTGTCCCTAGGCCAAACCGATATCATAGAAGAAAAGAAAGATGAGAGAAGAACGATGCAAAGTTGTTAAAGAAGAAGTCGACAAACTCCTCAATGCAAACTTCATCAGAAAAGTCAAGTATTCTACCTGGCTCGCCAATGTCATCATGATAAAAAAAACACAACAACAAATGACGAATGTGCACCGACTACACAAATTAGAACAGGGCATGCCCTAAAGATGCATACCCTCTACCTAGCATCAACATGCTAGTCGATGGAGCGTCCGGGTTCCAGGTACTAACCTTCTTGGATGCTTATACAACCAGATGAGAATGCATGATCTAGACGATGAGAAAACGACATTTATCACTGCAGATGCCAACTTTGCTATAGGGTCATGCCCTTCGGCCTAAAAAACGCAGGTGATAGATACCAATGATTGATGGACTTAGTCTTTAAACAGCAGATCAGACGAAACGTCAAGGTATATGTGGACACATGGTCGTCAAGTCGCAAAGCATACCCCAGCACATGGCGGACCTAAAATAAGTCTTTAGGGAAGTCTACACATATGACATGCACCTCAACCCCGAAAAATGTACTTTCGGGGTATCAGAGGCAAGTTCCTTGGCTTCATGATCACTCACCGGGGGATTGAAGCCAATCCCAACCAATGAACTGCTATATTGGAGATGCACAACTCGACCAATGTCCAAGAAGTCCAGAAACTAAATGGTAGGCTAACATCCATGTCCAGGTTCCTCCTAAAGCTCGCCGAAAAGGAGAAGCCATTTTACAAACTGCTCAAGAAAACTGAGCCCTTCCTATGGGACGAGACCTAGAAACAAACCTTCCTGGCTTTTAATAAGACCATAGCCACACCGTCACCTAAGCCGGCAATACCCCTACTCTTATATCTCTTAGTAGTTGATGAAGTTGTTTGCTCAGCCCTCGTACAAAAGGAAATGAAGCATTAGCTCCCTATCTATTTCATCAGTCGCATACTCCATGACACTGAGAAGCGCTACCAAATGATAGAAAAGGTGGCGTTAGCACTCATTACCTCGACTCGACAACTCGGGCCCTACTTCCAGAGTCATTAAGTGGTAGTAAAAACAAATTATCTCATCAAACAGGTTTTGCGAAAGCCTGAACTCGCAGGAAGGAAGGTAGCCTAGTCTGTACAACTTTCAAAGTTCAACATCCAGTACAAACCTCGTGGCCCGATGAAGGCACAATTCATGGCTGACATTTTAGCAGAATTCTCTGGAAACGACACAACCACCCCAGACTGGTGGAACCTTTACGTTGACAGTGCGTCTAATGTAAAAGGAAGCAGAGCAGGGATCATCCTCGAAGGCCCTAACAATATCACCCTAGAGCAAAGCCCTTAAGCTTAACTTTAGAGCCTCAAACAACCAGGCAGAGTACAAGACACTCATTGCGGGTCTGAAGCTAGCAAGAGAAGTCAGAGCTAAGAAGTTGTGATGCTACACAGACTCATAACTTGTCCAGGGACAGGTTGCCAATAGATACCAGACCAAGGAAACAATATTGCTCAAGTACTATCACATCATGAAGATTCTAATTAACAATTTCAAATTTTTCGAAATGTACTACATACCAAAGGAGAGTAATACCAAAGGAGACCTGTTCTCCAAGCTGGCCAATACATAAAAGGCCGGGCACCTTAAGGCTTATCATTAAGGAGACACTCCAAACTCCCACCATAGATGCTAAGGAAGCTATAGTTGGAGAATAGGAAGAACCAGACTAGATGACCCCCTACAAGAACTTCCTAAATTGAGGGGTACTACCACTAAACAAGGACGAAGTTTGACGCCTTAAACAAAAGGCCAGTTACTACGTCATCCTTGATGGTTAAATAAAGGCTTGACAACACCTTTACTTAATGCCTAAACAACCAACATGCAAACTACGTCATGAGAGAACTTCATGAAGGGATATGTAGTCTCCACATCGGAGGATGCTCCCTTGCCACCAAAGTGGTGCGAGCTGGCTACTACTGGCCAACACTCAAGGCAGACGCCCTCGACTTCACCATGAGGTGTAGATGATGCTAAGAGTTTGTAGACATGCCATACACTCCTCCTAACAATGTCCACAGTCTAAGCTCCCCTTGGCCCTTCGCTATGTAGGGAATGGACATACTGGAACAACTGCCAAAAGCCCCAGGAGCAGTCAAATACTTACTAGTCGTCATGGACTACTTCATCAAGTGGATAGAAGCAAGACCACTACGGGAAATTACGGCTAGTGAGGTGGAGAAATTCACCTAGAAACACCTCATCTGCAGGTACAACCTCCTATACACCATTGTCACAGACAATGACACTTAATTAAAAGCTCAGACTTAAGCAAACTTCCTAACAAGGCATCAAGCACCTAGTCACCTCTATCAAACATCCTCAAACCAACAGTCGGGAAGGGGCAGCTAACAGAGTGATTCTCAGGGCCCTGCATACTAGACTCAACAAGTCTAAGGGTCTATGGAAAGAGAAGCTCCCCAACATACTCTGGATGTACCATTGTTCACCCCAGACAACAACCAATGAAACTCCTTATCGACTCACATATGGCACAAACACCATGATCCCCGTTGAAGTTAGGGAACCGTCGACAAGTAGACTATTGTTCTAGCAATAGCAAAATGAAGAAAATATGAGGGTAGAACTTCAAACCACAGACAAAGTCCAAGAAATAGAGAGGATTAGGGAAGAAGCTGCCAAGCTTCGAGTAGCAATGAGATGCAATAAGAAGGTTCAACCACGAGCCTTTCAACCTGGTGACCTCGTATGGCGAGACCAAGGTGAAGCCAGAAAAAATCCCCGAGTGAGAAAGCTTGGCCCCAACTGGGAAGGTTTTTCGAACCCGACAAGTGCACCGGATCGCGCAAGTAGTATAAAATGGTAAGAGCAGAGTATCGAATTCTCGGGGAACTAGTGTTACTTGGTAAAGCTATAGTCAGTGAATAGGTGTCTAGTATGAAAAGATATGCGTGGACTATGAACAGGTATGTAAACTAACTATTAAAAGGAAAATCACGTGAGTAATGGTGCATAAAGACAAGTAGACAACATGTTGGTCTTCCTATTAGGTGCCTGATGTTATAAGGATATTCTCTACTTAATAAAGCTCCTGTGTTCTATGGTGTCTCCTGAAATGCTAAACCCTGATTCCTCATGATAGTCTAGCCTAATCCTAATCAAGCATCATCCTTAGATTCCTCTTTTTGGACTAAACTCGACCAAAACCGTATTAAGACAAACATACAAACAACTAGGTTACCGTATCCCGATCCCTCGTGATAATACGATAAACTAGCCCTGTCATATCAAGTTCTAAGAATCAGACCAGTTTCCACTATGGAATGATCCTAACAAAGCATGCATCAACGTGATCAAGGCAAAGGCACACTGAAATGGCGTACTAATAGCATAGAGAACACATAAAACATCGTTAAATAGATATACATGTATTTACATCAAGTACCTACAAGGAAGAACCAACAGAGGATTTAACTCTCCATATCAGGGAAGCTTCCTTTAATACAAAGGCTCACAATCTCTCATAGACTCATCTCATGCTCTCAGGATGGCTTCCTCTTCATGCACAATTCTCTGCCAGTCTTTGTACAACAAAGGCTCTCAAAACTCTCTGGAACTTGGACCTTTCTCTCTCTAGAAATCTCTAAACATGCAAAAGCTTTGAGAATTGCCCAAACTCCTCCTCCATTTCTAATTTCAGGCTTAAATAGATGGCCTTGTTGGTGCTTGTGCGCTTAGCACGAATCTAGACTGCTTAGCGCGCATTATTGAATTTTGGCTTAGCGCGCGTATTTTCGCTCAACGGATGAACTCAAGCGGTGCGCTTAGCGGGATGACACCTCGCTCAACGAACATGCACAACTCATCCTTCTTCCAGATTCTTCCTTGCGTTCAATGGATGGAGTGTTTCGCTCAGTGGATGGCTCGCTGAGCTGGCAGATTGGCTCAACGAGCAGATGAAAATTAGCACTTCACAAACTTGCCTAATTAACCTGAAATTGAGAGGAAATGATTATTAAATACACAAAATGGGAGTACTAAGTATTTATTACCTATCTTTAACAAAAAGTAATTACAACACTACAAAATAACCATAAATGGAAGAAGTTAGATACAATTTTCACAGATTTCTTACACAAAAGTTAGTCGTATTCATGGACTAACAAAGGTCCATTCAAGGTCACAACAAGCCTTGACAACGGAGCATATAGACTAAGAGAATTGGATGGCAAAGCAATTCCAAGAACATGGAATGCCACCTACCCGAAGTTCTACTTCAATTGACCTAAATGCAAACCCAATGTTGTACTTTTTTTCCTACTTAGATCTTTTATCCCAAAAATAGAAAAATTAGGGTTTTAACTTTAGAGGTTTTAACGAGGCACATCTAGGATAACGAAGGGAATTTGTACTCAATCAAATGCATTGAATAAAAATTCTACATCTCATCCTTTTCGCATTTCTCTTATCAAGACAAGAGTATCCATGGTCGTAGCTCTAAGGCTCTTAAAACCTAAGAACCGCCCTCAGTGAACCCTTCTTCTAGCATTAAGTCTCCAATACATATCACCCACAACAAGTGACATGTACGCATGAGCACACTACTACATCTCCAGTACGTGTCACCCACAGCGAGTGACATGTACGCACAAGCACACTACTATGTCTCCAGTACGTGCCACCCACAGTTAGTGACATGTATGCATGAGCACACAACTAAGTCTCCAGTATGTGTCACCCACAGCAAGTGACATGTGCGAACAAGCACACTACTACGTCTCCAGTATGTGTAACCCACATCGAATGACATGTATGCATGAGCACACTATTACGTGTCCAATACATGTTACCCTCAGCTAGTCGTTCACTCACAGTTTAAGATCACACTCTTACCGGTTGTGGTTCAAGCTTTTCTTTCTCAATCAACCTATCTAATGACTAACAATTCTAATTGCAAGCTCACATTATTGTTCTTTCTTTTTCTAACATACATACTTGCTCAAACTTATGAAAAGAAACACAGTCTCTATCACAATCATGCATTCAATCCAAAATCAATTCATAACATCAATTTTCACAAAAAGATAAAAGTGTTTTACTGCATAATCATCAAAGTCAAGTTAAACTGTTCCATATGCTTCAAAACAAGCATACCAACTATCCACAAAAAAAATAAGTATATAAACATAAATCAAAATCACTAAAAACAATGTACTGAAACTAATATAGTTATAATCATTATCCAAAAAGCAAAATCATCAGGAATTTAAAAGTCCTGAGATAGATCTTGTGTATCCTGAGTCTGAGCATCCTGCTCATCTGTCAAGTGAAGTATTTAAGTAGCTAGAGGAGAGGTGTTCAGTGCTAGGACTGGTGTGGTCTGGTCCTCTGGTATGTCAAGTACAGGAATGGAAGGGTCAACTGTAGGCTGTGGTGAGGAGAGGCCTTCTACTGGAGTAGGAGGCTCTGATGTGCCCTCCAGTGATCTCTTAGGAGTAGCAACAGTCTCTGGTCTTGCTTGTTCTTCCCCTGCCTCAGGATGAAGAGTGAATGGCTCTGGAATGGTGGTCTCGAAGGAAGCATCCTGTACCTATTAGGGTACCTGGGCTGTGGGACCTTCACCTTCCCTATCAAGAAAAGGTTGGGTCCCAGGCCAGACTACCCTATCTAAAAACTACTCCGCTGATAGGATGGATCCTGGAGGAGCTACCACCTGTAGACTCTGCAACAATATAATATGACCCTGATGGATACTTTGAAGCATAGCTTCAAAGCGCTGCGAGTCAACATGAGCTGGAACTAAAGGAGCTGCAGAAGTAGATGCTAGAGTAGGTGCTGGAGCTGTAGAAGAAGATGGCATATCAGGTGGCCTCACCATCGCCCTCCTAGCCCCCCAGAAAGCAACTGTTAGATCATTAATGTTCCAACAATTCTTTCTGATGTAGGCCAGGTTAATGGCTGGGCTCAGGCGCTCAAATGTGAGGTTGTCAAATACAACCCCTCGGGCTCGGCATAATGCAATATTCAAAGCAGGACACCCACGTCTACAAGAGTTACTGGGCAATAGAAGTTATTTGTCCTGAGATGAGAGAGCCGATGTTCATATCCATATGAGAGACCAGGCCAAAGATCAACCTGGCTCTGTCCACAGTAAGGTCTGATGTATGAGATGTAGGGGCCAAGTTGGTGTAAGAGAGAACACTCTACACCTAGGCCAAGGTAGTCAGATCCTTCCTGAGAATCCTCCCTGGATGGCCTTCGGCATTCAAAATGAACCCCCTCCCAGGTATGCATAGAGCAGCCTCAATCTCTCTGTGATCTGTGGGTAACCTGCAATACCTAGAGTAGATGGGTAATGTCTTCCCCTCCTCTAGGACTACAAGAGTCTCTAGAAATGTGATGAGGCTATCACCGTCTATCTTCACCAAGTGGCCTCTAACTCTGGCTTGCTTTGGTGAAGGGTCTTCAGAGCTGTAGAGGTTAGCATAAAATTCCTTCACCAAAGCAAGATCAATAGTCCCATCAGCCAAGTTGATGAGGCGTTTGTGAAGATTACGCCTCTCCAACTCTGTCTTGAAGTCATCGAACTCCGTGTGGTATATCTCAACCTTCCTCTCTGTAAAAATACTCCTCCCTAAGACATTATCTGTATAACGGTTCCAAGAATCAAGTGAATGGAACCGTCTAGTATCATACTGAGCAGTTGGCCTTGCCCCAATGCTCTTACGTTTCCTGGAGGCCATCTATAACACAAAGGAACCTAAAAAGTTAGTTAGACCACAAGTTATTCAAATTGAAAAACAAAAAAATAAGACTGAGAAAAACACTGGCGGCTTAGCGAGACATGGTCCGCTTAGCTCACCTTCACAAAATAAACACTACCACTTAGCGACATGGAGGGCTACTTAGCGAATATTGCAGAAAATTCTGCTTCTGCATAATCAGCTTAGCAAGCGATCGACCGCTAAGCCTAATGACAGTCGTAATAGATAAGCGCTAAGCTCAGTAGGGTTGCGCTTAGCGGCCTTATAATTTTAGAAAATTTCACTAAGTGCGTGGGCTTAGCGAGCTAGGCTCGCTTAGCCCAATGGCTACCGCAATGAAATGAGCTTAGCCGAGATAGGCTCGGCTTAGCACGCGGCTATCAACAAAAAAATTTGACAAAGTTACCTGGGCTTAGCGAATCAGCCTCGCTTAGCCACAGGTATCTCAGCAGGAGGATGAGTGTTCATCCTCACAAGATGAACTCGTTTAGCGCGGTAGGCGCGCTTAGCGAGTTTGTTTGTAAACACATATATTCAAGCAATATTGATGAACTCGCTTAGCGCAGCATTCACGCTTAGCGAATTCATCGTGTTTTCTAGAAAAAACGCAGAAAATGCAGTTCATTTTCTTCCATTTTTTAGCCTCTAAAAGACATACCAAACATGTAAACCAGTCAAAACTATCTACATAGCACAATCATTCACAAAATCCTAATTTTTAACTAATCTAATATCATTAAAACCCTAAAAATTAAAAGTTAAATTCTATGGTTTTCTACCCTAAGGTTCACCAAAATAAAAGAGTAAAGGGAATGAGAAACTTACTTGGATTGTTGATTGCTAATAATGCGTAGAAGATGCAAAAAGAAAGCAAGAATGCAGGTTGCACAGATTTGGGCGAGAGAGAAAATGCAGGATATGCTTTGAGAATTTTGGCAAAGGTGAGTGTAACTGATGTTACACTCACTTAAACAAATTTCGAGCCTCTCACTTAGCAAGCCAGAGAGCTAAGCGAGCCAGAGAGACGTTTGATTTCTCAAAGGGGTTCGCTTAGCGGATCTACGCGCTTAGCCCAAGTATGAAATTCAAAATCTGATTTTTTTTTTTTAACACATAGTTGGGGTTAGCGCACAGAAGGGGCACTTAGCGAATTCTGCAGGTCATAAAACCTGCAACTCTCGCTGAACCGAGGTCTAGGTCGGCTTAGCTAAAATAATGCATCTTGAATACAGAGGGGCATGCACTTAGTGGAAGATGAATCACTTAGCACTACCATAGCCGCAAGGAATTGGGCTTAGCTGGCATGAGTGGCACTTAGCTCAATGAAACCCAGTTTAGGCCGCATAGAAATGGGCTTAGCCACGACATGTCACACTTAGCCAGTGAATACGAGGCGCTTAGTAAGAAGGCCATCGCTTAGCCCGATTTAGATCGAATTGAAAAGGGCTTAGCTCAACCTTGGCCAGCTTAGCGGACCAAATCAACTTGAGATGCAAGGGTTGACCCTAAGCGCTAGAGACTCTCCGCTTAGCACATGACAAAATATGCGCTTAGCACAAGGCTTGCGCTTAGTGAGAGGACTAATTTTCAGAAAAAAAAAAAATTCCAAGTTATTTTTCAGTCCCTTCCTTAAGAAATTGAAACCCTTATATCTATCATTCAACAAATAAATCAAAATCAATTTTCTGATCTTCAAAGCCTAGCTCCAGCTTCTTTCTCCCCATATCAACTATGCAGCTTGCAATTAATATGAATGGCCTTCCCAAAATTACAGGAATGTCATTATCTTCACAGATATCCATTACCACAAAGTCTATCGGGAAGATAAAATGTTTTACTCTTACCAGCACATCTTCAATTACTCCATATGGTCTGGTAATGGAGTGGTCAGCAAGTTGTAAAGTCATCCTAGTGGGCATGATCTCCAACTCTCCCAACCATCTACACATGGAGAGTGGCATTAAGTTAATATTGGCTCCCAGATCAATAAGAGTCTTTCCCACAGTGACTTCTCCAATTGAACAAGGAATGGTTTCACTCCCAGGGTCTTTATGCTTGGGTGGAAGGATCTTTTGAATCACAACACTACAATTTCCTTCCACAACAATGTTTTCCTTGTGAATATACTTGTGTTTCCTTGTTAACATATCCTTTAAGAACTTGGAGTAGAGTGGCATTTGCTATAAAGCTTCTCCAAAGGGCATGGTTATTTCCAGTTTCCTGAAAATATCTAAGAATCTCGCTAAATGGCGGTCCTTCTCCTTCTTGGAAGGTACCACAGGATATGGTACTTTCGCACCTTCATTCACAACTTTTTCTCTTTTCTTCTCTCTAGCTTGTTCACTTCTACTCCTCTCTTCATTCTTATTTTTTTCACCTTTTTCATTTTTTTCATTTTCTTTTTCTTTTTCTGATTCTTTTTCTTTTCCTTGGTCATTTAATTATTTTTTCTTGACCATTATTTGTTTTTCTTTTTCCTGATTGCTTTCACCTCTCACATCATCTTTCTTTTCATCATTACCTTTCTTTTCAACAGCTTTCTTCTTGGACACAACACTATCCTCATCCTCCGCCTCCACAAACCACTTACTCCTTGTCATCACAGCTTTGCATTCCTCCTTGGGATTCTTTTCTGTATTCGCCCTAAAACTGTTAGATGACTTGTCAGCTATCTGCTTGGCCAATTATCCCACCTGGACCTCAAGGTTTTTCAGTGTTGACTCAGTGCTTTTATGATTTGACATTGTTACCTGCATAAACTGAGTCAAAGTCTCCTCCAGCTTAGTCATCCTCTGAAAGATGTTAGGCCCTTGTGGGATTGGCCTGTTAGAAGGTCCACCCTGGTCCTTATTGAACTAATTGCCAGGGTGTGATCTCCACTGTACTTGTTGGTTATAAGGACCTTGTTGGAAGCCTGAAAATCCTCCTTGAGTATATCCTTGTCTCTGTTGATTTCCCATATAGTGAACTTCTTGAGTGTTTTCTTCAATGGGAATACATTGGCCTGTTTCATGAGCCTCACCACAGATGGTACAACCTGTAACCTGTAAAATAGAAGAATGCGTAGGTTGAACAATAGACAGTTTAGTTGACAACTTACCAAGTGTTTCTGTTAAAATCTCAAATTTCCTAGAAAGTAACTTATTCTATGCCAATAAAGCATCATGTGATGATAGTCCTAACAAGCTTTTCTTTGTGGGTTGATGAACTCTGTCGCGCAGAATGGCATGATCGTTGGCTGACATATTCTCAATTAGCTCAGTTGCCTCTTCAAGGGTCTTCAACTTTATTTTTCCCCCTGCTGAAGCATCTAGCAGTTGCTTGGTTTATGCTCTCAGCCCATCTATAAACATATTCAATTGAATTGGCTCAGAGAACCCATGGGTGGGAGTCTTTCTCAATAAACCTCTAAACCTCTCCAACGCTTCACTCAAGGACTCATCAGGGAACTGATGAAATAAAGAGATTGCAGCTTTCCCTTCTGCAGTCTTTGACTCTGGGAAATATTTCTTCAGAAACTTCTCAACAACTTCTTCCCAAGTTTTCAAACTGTTACCCTTAAATGAATGGAGCCATCTCTTGGCTTTTCCTGCCAAGGAAAATGAAAATAGACTGAGTCTAATGGCTTCATCTGGCACGCCTGCAATCTTTACAGTGTTACAAATTTCAATGAATGTCTCCAAATGTGCATAGGGGTCCTCATTTGGTAATCCTTGAAATAAGTTCCCTTGTATTAAATGAATCAAAGAATGAGGGTAGTTTATGTTGTGAGCTTGCACATCAGGACCTGCAATGCTGGTAAAAAAATTGCGGCACTAAACTGCTTGAATAGTCCTCAAGGGTAACTCTTTGCTGGTGTTCATCAGCCATGGAAACGACTTTTGGTAAATAGGTCACGGATTCCCTTGATGATGGTGAGTCAAATGATGTAGAATCAGAAAAATGAGTTTCTTTCGGAAGAATGGACGCTACTATCCTATCTTGCAATAATTTTCTTCTCCTCTCGGCTATGTTCCTTCTTAACGTAGCTTCAATCTCTAAGTCCAAAGGAACTAAATTGTTTGTGGGAGATCTATGAATATAAAACACTAACGAAAACAACGGTTATCCAGTTCAAGAGGAAAACAAATATGCATTGAAAGCAAATATTCACAGTTAATTCAAGAGGAAAACAAATATGCATTGAAAGCAAATATTCACAATTAATCAAAGAATAAAGAATAGACACCTAGGACTGAACTAACTTTCCAAATAGAAAGAAGATCCCCGGCAACGGCGCCAAAAACTTGTTCGAACCCGGGAAGTGCACCGAATCGCGCAAGTAGTATAAAATGGTAAGAACCGAGTATCAAACTCTCGAGGAACTTGTGTTACTTGGTAAAACTATATTCAGTGAATAGGTGTCTAGTATGAAAAGATATGTGTGGACTATGAACAGGTATGTAAACTAACTATTAAAAGGAAAATCACGTGAGTAATGATGTGTAAAGACAAGTAGACAACATGTTGGTCTTCCTATTAGGTGCCTGATGTTGTAAGGATATTCTCTACTTAACAATGCTCATATGTTCTATGGTGTCTCCTGAAATGCTAAAACCCGATTCCTCATGATAGTCTAGCCTAATCTTGATCAAGCATCATCCTTAAATTCCTCTTGTTAGACTAAACACGACCAGAACCGCATTAAGACAAACATACAAACAACTAGGTTACCGTACCCCGATCCCTCGTGATAATACGATAAACTAGCCCTGTCCTATCAAGTTTTAAGAATCAGACTAGTTTCCACTATTGAATGATCCTAACAAAGCATGCATCTACATGATCAAGGCAAAAGCACATTGAAATGACATACTGATAGCACAGAGAACACATAAAACATCATTAAACAGATATACATGTATTTACATCAAGTACCTACAAGGAAGAACCAACAGAGGATTTAGCTCTCCATATTTGGGAAGCTTCCTTTACAACAAAGAGAAGAGAAAAATGAAGGATTGAAGAAATACAAGTAGTGGGGATGTCTCCTCCACCTCTACGACCTCACAATCACTCACAGACTCATCTTATGCTCTCAGGATGGCTTCCTCTTCATGCTCAGTTCTCTGCCAGTCTTCCCAGAGCAAAAACTCTCAAAACTCTCTGGAACTTGGACCTTTCTCTCTCTAGAAATCTCTAAACATGCAAAAGCTTTGAGAATTGCCCAAACTCCTCCTTCATTTCTGATTTCAGGCTTAAATAGGTGGCCTTGTTGGTGCTTGTGCGCTTAGCGCGAATCTAGACCGCTTAGCGCGCATTAGTGAATCTCGGCTTAGCACGCATCTTTTCGCTCAACGGATGAACTCAAGCGGTGCGCTTAGCGGGATGACACCTCGCTCAGTGAACATGCACAACTCATCCTTCTTCCAGATTCTTCCTTGCGCTCAGCGGATGGAGTGTTTTGCTCAGCGAATGGCTCGCTGAGCTGGCAGATTGGCTTAGCGAGCAGATGAAAATCAGCACTTCACAAACTTGCCTAATTAACCTGAAATTGAGAGGAAATGATTATTAAATACAAAAAAAGTGAGTACTAAGTATTTATTACCTATCTTTAACAAAAATTAATTACAACACTACAAAATAACCATAAATGGAAAGCGTTAGATACAATTTTCACATATTTCTTACACAAACGTTAGTCGTATTCATGGACTAACAAAGGTCCATTCAAGGTCACAACAAGCCTTGACAATGGAGCATATAGACTAAGAGAATTGGATGGCAAAGCAATTCCAAGAACATGGAATGCCACCTACCCGAAGTTCTACTTCAATAGACCTAAATACAAACCCAATGTTGTACTCTTTTTCCTACTTAGGTCTTTTGTCCCCAAAATAGAAAAATTAGGGTTTTAACTTTAGAGGTTTTAACGAGGCACATCTAGGATAACGAAGGGAATTTGTACGCAATCAAATGCATTGAATAAAAATTCTACATCCTTTCCTTTTCGTATTTCTTTTTTCAAGACAAGAGTATCCATGGTCGTAGCTCTAAGGCTCTTAAAACCTAAGAACCGCCTTCTGTGAACCCTTCTTCTAGCATTAAGTCTCCAATACATATCATCCACAGCAAGTGACATGTACGCATGAGCACACTACTACATCTCCAGTACGTGTCACCCACAGCGAGTGACATGTACGCACAAGCACACTACTATGTCTCCAGTACGTGCCACCTACAACTAGTGACATGTACGCATGAGCACACAACTAAGTCTCCAGTATGTGTCACCCACAGCGAGTGACATGCGCGCACAAGCACACTACTACATCTCCAGTATGTGTCACCCACATCGAGTGACATGTATGCACAAGCACACTATTACGTCTCCAATACATGTCACCCACAGTGAGTGACACATACGCATAAGCATGTTACCATGACTCTAGTATATGCCACCCATGGCGAATGACATATATGCAAGAGCATACCACCATGTCTCCAATGCGTGCCACCCACGATGAGTGGCATGTATGCAATAGCACAACGCCCGAAACCCAGGACAGATAATTCCTTGGTTGATCATCCAAAGGGCTAACAAAACCCAAGTTCTGCCCTTGGTGAGTATCGCTGATTTACACCACTATGTCTCCAGTACGTGCTACTTCATAAGTGACACGTGCGCAAGAGCACACCATTACATCTCCAGTACATGCCACCTATAGCGAATGCCATGTATGCAATAGCATAGCACATGCGTTGTACATAAGACTCGTCAAACCCAAGCTCTATGGTTGGTAATCCTCACAGGTTCACAAAATCCAAGACTCATCCTTGGTAAGCCTCGATGTAGCTCCACGGGCTTGACAAAACCCAGGGCAAACACATCCCAGGTCTAAGGCTCGGCAAACCCCAAGTTCACCTTTGGCGAGCCCTTTCTATTACTAAGTTCCATCTCCATAGGAACTCAAGGTACGCAAGGTCTAACCTAGATAATCTTCTATATTCCTAATTTTTATTTGTGCAGGAATACAAGTATATCAAAAACCCAAGGTCCGCCCTTGGTACGCACTCTTACAAAACCCAAGGCACCCCCTTGGTCTGCTCACTCGCAGCAACTACGATGACCACCATCAAAGGTCCAAGTTGAACAACACGAACTACCACTTTACCATTTGACAAGACCTTCAATCAGGTGCAGCTCATGCTTACTCCTCACAACCATCAGAGGAGAAACTCAACAGGTCTACTCCTCATACCTACCCCCAGACTAATTGACAAGACCTTTAACCAGGGGCAAGTCAAACATACTCCTCACCAGCATCAGCTGAGAAGCTCCACAAAGCAGAAGAAAGCCCCACCAAATGGGTGACAAGACCTTTAATCAAGTTGAAATCAAACCTAAGATGATTTCATGTCATCCATTTTTTACAAGACCACCACGATCCTACCTTTACATCGATAAGGTCTTGCTTCCTGCATCGTTAAGGATTCCACACTTATCATCATGAAGGCCTATTCATACTACCACAAATATGGAGCATTGCATAGACAATGGCAACATACATAACATACACATAGGACAAAAATCATCAACGAAAGAAAGCATATGCATTAAAGAAAAATAAAAATAATTGACATAGTTACAAGGCTTGTACAGCCAAAATTCCAATAATGAATAAAAGAAGAAAGATAAAGGCAAAGGCGGCCTAGACACGGGCATTATCACCTCACTCCTCAGCACCTTGCTCATCATCAACAACCTCCTCCTCTGCAACAATTTCCTCCTCGTCAAGCAGAACACAGCCCTTCACATCCTTGAAAAGGTCAAAGAGACCCAAGTCTAGGTCCTTACCAAAGAACTCGGCCTGCCTGATGGCCTTGTTGAAGCCATTTTCATGCTCCTCCATGACCTTCTTCTTGTAAAAGAGCAACTCCTCCTCAAGCTCCTTACTTTTATCCCTCTCCCTAGCAGCCCGCAACTTGGACTCCTCTAGTCTGGACTCTGAATCCTTAAGTCGGGCCTCTAAATCAACGACCACCTTCGCAAGCTCGTCCGTCTCCGTCGTAATGCCTTCCATCTTGCAAGCCATGTCCTTTTTATCTTCCTACACACCTTTGCAACGTGCCAACAATTCATCACCATCCAACCTGGTCCGCAACAACTTGGCTAACACATCGCCAACTTTGGAAGATAGTTGGCGGTTCAACCTTACAGCCTCAACAAAGGCAATAGTGGCATTAGCCACCTTAGGGCGCTCTATTCTCCAAATAGTGCGAGCAGTAGCCCTCAATTTGGCAACCTCCATTTCCAAGGACGCCTCCTTGTGCAAGGCCTTTTGGTGCCACTGTTTGTTCTCCTCTAGAATCTCTTAACTTCTCTGGAGAAAGACTTTGGCAGAATCCGTAGTGTCTTGCATCCCAGTCGGCCGAATCAAATTTTTGTCGAAGGCTGACACAAAGCCAGCTGGGGTCTTCTACTCCAGCCTATAACTTGTACCCCACAATGAATCAGCATCGCTAGAGGTGTATAGGTGATCTAATGAGACACGAGGGCAAGAAGACGAGGAAGGTGATGCCATCACTAATATAGCAAAGGGTGGAACCGATAGAGCTGAAGAAAGAGGAGGTGACACTACAAGAGCACTAGCAGTTGCCACACCAACACTCAACAAGGGTGCAACACCATCATCTTGTTTCCTTAGGGCACAAAGGCTCATAAGGGCTTTTGACTTTTTACGGCCATATAGCCCAACACCATCATCTTGTTTCCTTTTTGCCAAAATAAAGGAAGGGGTACCAGAGGTGACCTCAGCAACAAGAGCAATAGGGCCAATCCCACTAGCAGGTTGATCCCCTTCTCCAACAACAGATGCAGCAGTAGACAGTGGCACAGTCCCACCCGCAAGTTCGACCTGCTTCACAAGTGGCCTCCAGGCGAAGTCACCCATAATACCTGCGAAACAAGTAACAATAGCACAAGCAAGTGTTAGTTTCAACCGTTACCGACCTCAGATACAAAAGAAGACAAGGTTGGGCACTTTATTGTCCAAGGCAGTGAGGGGATCGCTTACTGAAAGGAAAAGATAGAATGGCCTGTGCGTCCTGCGAGGGTTGACAGTTGCTCCAAAATAGCTTTGTTGATCCTCTCCACAAGGGTCAACAGATCATCATCAAATGACGTGAACCTAGTAGGGTCAGACTGCCAGTAGAATAGGAAGTGGGGCTCCCCTTCCCTGTTGAACAATAGTGGCAAACCATCAGCTACAATATTAGTAGCTAAGACATTAAAGTAGAAAAAGATATTTGAATCAAACTCAGACAGCTTCTTTGACACATTGTTCAAGGAGACCCAACAAATCTTGCCAGTTAATTTCATCTGGAAGAAAAACAATAAGACCGACACACAGGGCCGAATGTTGAAGAAAGGGCACAAGATTTCGAAAGCTTTCACCATTGACCAACTATTTGGGTGAAGCTGAGAAGAAGCCACATTGAAGTGTCCAAGCAGAGCACACTGGAAAGCGGTCAAGGGGAGAATGAGACCCAAGTCCTTGAATTGACACCTATACATAAAAAAGAAAGGCAGACTGTCCAATCCTGCCTTGAAGAAAAGGAAGTCATCACTCCCGCAAGCCTAAATGGCTAACTTGCAGGAGTCCTCAGGGCTTGCCAGCTTCACTTGGCATTGAAGAGTAGCAACACTCCTCGTAGAGGTGAGAGAGGACTTATATTTCAGAACTTCATCCCTCCCCCACTCATAGCCAGTGATGGCAAGGGTAGATGACAGCGACCCAACGCTATTGCTACGTCGCACGTGGGGAGACACCCTGACATCTCCACTACAACTACCTCTCCTACACCCCTAGAAGCAGAAGGGGGGAGGATTACAGTAACCGAGATATGATCCCTCGAAGCAGCGAAAGGTTGTGCCCTCCTGCGAGGGCGAGAAGTATCCCTCACCTGTCTTGCGTGAAGCCCTCACCATCTCTGAATAGGAGGACTCATTGTTGGAGGCACCACAGTGAGTATCCTTCGACGAGGAACTACCAATAGAAATAACCTCCCAGTCCATCATGGGTTACTTAATCGAGCCCCTAGAATCATTGTCACCCATGTCGATGGCAGAGTTAGCAAGAATGAAGACATTGTGGAAGACAAAATACCTTGAGGAATTGAAGAAAGTGAAGGAATAAGAAAAGAGATTACAAGCAGAAGGCAAGGAAGTAAGAGATCAAAGTAACGGTGACTCGAAATCAAATGTCCACTCCATTTAAAAGGGAGACATGCCACTCACCTAGGCACGAACCGCATCTCCAGTACGTGTTCACTCAGAAAGTGACGCGTATGCAAGAGCACTACACATGTGCTGCAAACACCTACAGCAGCAAATAGAACGTAATGTTTGTCTTCAATGCACTCTCCAACGGTCAAAAAAGGGAAGAGTTGCCAAATCTAGAGACTTCCCTTACTTGACACGCCAAAGACATGCCCTTCTCGAACAACTTAACAGAAGCAGCCCGAACAACAGTTGTCCAGGCTCGGGGGCATGACACCAAACATTGGGCAAACACTCGTCCACACCTAGAGACTTCCCTCACTTGACACGCCAAAGACATGCCCCTCCTGAACAACTTAACAGAAGCAGCCCGAACAACAGTTGTCCAGGCTCGGGGGCATGACACCAAACATTGGGCAAACACTCGTCCACACCTGAGATCTTGATAAACTCGTCATCCTCTACCCATCAAGACTACTACCCAGATATCAAATATTTTCCCTCAATACAGGACAATCTCTTTCGCCTACAAGCCAGCTCAAAGCTTCGGGGGCTTATGTACTATCCATGGCCCACAAAATACACGTGGCACCCTACATGGTACTCCAAGACACGTGTCAACCCTCTACGCCAACCTTGGAACAGGAGCACGAACTCTATAACTGATAGATTATATCTAACCTATTAATATTTGAATATATTTGAATCTCTTTATCTATTGGCAGGTAGTTAATTATCTACAAAGCCACACATTATCTACAAGGTAAAATTATCTACTAGTTTTTATCTATAAGCTACAGTTTATCTCTAACATTATCTGCAAGCTATCAGCTATTATCTATAAGCCAAGAATTATCTGCAAAGGCTATAACAACCCCTACGAACAAGGACCCGCAGCTATACTCCACTCTTATAAATACCAGATTTCATTGAACCCTCAACACATCCAACACACACTTCAACACATGAGCAACATGCCTGTGCACTTCTCTCTCTCTCTCTCTCTCTCTCTCTCTCTCTCTCTCTCTCTCTCTCTCTCTCTCTATATATATATATATATATATATATATATATATATATATATATATATATATATATATATATATATATATATATATATATATATATATTGCTCACTCGAGCTTACATTCAAGCATATACTTTTTTTATCTCCTAACTCATACTTACTTGAACGTCAGAGTCTTTTGTTTTGTAGGTCCCCCCTCTTGTCCTCTTGACAAAGGCCCCTCTCAAAGCCAACGTGCGAAATCCAGAAGCCGACTTTGGCCATATTCACCCTGACGTGTCCTAACAGTGAATTTTGGTAAGTACAACTTATAATTGAATAAGCTAAATTTTCAGCTTCTAGGTAGTTTTTTTAGCTAGATTTGTCTAACATAACTTTAATATTTTTTGAAATGTTATTTGAATTGACATTTTTTAAAATGCTAGCGTCTATCTTTTTATATTTTTTATTTTTATTCTTAAAATATTTATTTGATTTTCTTATTATCCTTTTTAAATATGTAATTTATGTCATTTTATATTTTTCAACAACTTCAAAGGTTAATTTTATCGAATACTGATAATTTAATAAGCTAACTTAAAAGTTTCTAGCTAATCAACTATAAGTTACCTACTAACTATTAGCTTTAAGTTACCAATTAATTTTTTAATTTTCAACTAATTTTTTAGCTTTCAACTAATCTTGTCTGTGTTTGCTAAAAAGAGCAAACATTTATTTTGAGAAAAATAACATGTACTTGAAGAACGTAATTCATACATTATTGAAGATATATATTTTCTTTATGATACTTTATAAAATAATTTCATTAGATAGTATATTGTTATACTTTTCTAATTTTTAATTTATTACATATGTTAATATTTAATATTTATTATTTATTAAATTTTTACTTTAATTACTAAGGAAGAACAATTGCATATGGTCGATCGAGATAAGCTGAAAATGAAATTAAAATTTCTGAAAAGAAAACTTATTGAAAGGTTATAATTGTCTTCCGCAGAATAAATAACGTTAGGTGTCAAAGGAATTGTTTTATCCGTTTTACAAGAGCATGCATGTACTTGATCTGAACCATACTTGTAATATAAAGGCAGTAGTATGAATACTACTTCCCCCATCATGTAATTAATTCGCGTATTCTATAAAAAAAATCCTTACACAAAGCATGGATTAATATTTTTGGGTTAAATATGTAATTAGTCTTTGTTAGTATTTTTTTAAATTTTTTTTTCTATAAGTTTATTTTTTTTAATTTTAATTCATATAAGTTGATGTTTTTTTATTGTGGTTTCGGTAAGATTCTATTTTTTCATTTACAATCTCTATAAGTTTAGGTTTATAGGGAACAAAATTAAAAAAAAAAGAAGAAAGAAAAGCAAACTAAAAGAAATTATAAATGAACAAAATATTTTATAGAGATCAAAATTGAAAATACATACATTTATAAGGATTAAAATTAAAAAAAAAAATTTAGGGACCAAAAAAAAAAAACACTAACTTTAAAAGACCAAAAATATCAGAAGTGTATATCTATCCGAGACTGAGGTTAAAAAATAAAAATGAAATCTCATGAACACGTACGAATTCATGAATCTTACCTTTTTATAAAACGACACTAATTCATATTCTATGGAATGAAACATAGAATAAAAGTACCAATTCATAGTGTTTTTTTTTTTTTTTTTGTGGTAGGAAGCATTCCTCTGTCCATACTTTTGTGTTAGCAAACATAAAAATGTCCATTTCATGAGGGTTTTTTTTTTTTTTTTTTTGGCTGAGATCCATTTCATGAGTTAATAGAAAATACATTTTCTAAAATGAGTCTTTTTCTATTCACTTTTGTTCAATCACACAAGCAAAAACAACACAGATCAAGTTGTCCACTAGTGTTGATAATGATACTCTACGCATTGGTTCTTTGTCGGGAAGTCTATTAAAACGTTAAAACTGACCTATGAATATGATAAATGGTTTGTAATTTTTATATGTAAAAGTCCAATCGTTATTGGACAACAAAAGCAAAAACCTAGTTGTTTACCAACAACAACGATTGACACAAATGGTAGTGGTTTGTGTTTCTTAAGCAAATGATCTAGGATTGGAATCCCGATTGACCCTTGTTTGGATATGAAATAAATTGTGTTAGAAGGAAAATATTCATCTTGTTTGCACTCATGACGAATATTAGTCACTATTTTTTATGGAAATTTCTTCGTATCAATACCATGATTAGAAAAAAAAAATTATTTATTGGTGATTTACCGTTCTTGTTTAGGAAACGAAGGAATGATAGAAAGATGCAGTAACATATAGGACAGTTCGACAATGTTTATTCGTTGCCATTGATTAGGAGCACAAGGTGCTGCTATAGTTGGAGTCTATTACAATAAATGGAATGCCTACAATACAAACCTTTTCATATGTGGATGGTTGCATCTAAAAGCAAATGTCCTTGTTGAGTGCCTTCTCCTGGGATTTTATTTGGGGGTGTGATAGGCAAAAGAGATTAATCTAAGTGGTTGAAAGATTTTATTTGAAGTTATCTTAGGTTAATTATATGATGTTTTGTAATTTTCCTTTATTCTTTAAAATTAGATGACAACACTTGTAGATTGTCATCCAATTTGGTTAGTAGCTATAGATATAACGTGGGTTGAATAATTAAGGAATAAGAAAAAAGAGAAAATTCACAGGTTTGATCTCTTGTGCTAACAAAAATAAGATTGAAATAAACTAGCATTTGTCAATATAAAAAAGGTTAGTAACTATAGATTAAGTTAATAAAATTATATGATGCATGTTTTGTGTTTTTCTTTTAATAAGACAAAATATGATATCGTATTAAAGAATGATATCTTTTTTTTTCTTTGCCAGGTTTTTGTTTCACAAACTTTTTTAATAGTAAGATTTTAACAAGACACATTTTTAAACCATGAACATCCAAGAGGAAGTATTTTGAATATTTAATAGTGACGGTCCATTATGACTATGTTTTGTCTTAATACAATTAAATCATTTTTCACCATGTATTTACAACTTGGACCTTTAAGTAGGTTACTCCATTTATGAAAATATACTAGAGCTATCAATTCTTTTTTTTTCTTTTGTTTTCTCTTTTTTCTATATTATCTGCTTCTAAGTTGTTTTTATAATAAGATTTTAGATTTTAGATTTTAGTTTTAGTTTTAATTGATTCAGTTGGTTCTTGTTACATGTATAATAATGATTTTTCTTATCTTACTTGAGTAGTTAACCAAACCTATTATGTTAGGTGAAATTATGATTTTTGTGAATGATAACAACAGGTTGATTTTATTATTAACGTGTAGTTTTTTTTTTCAAGTTATTTTTGTTTATTTTAAAACTTAGCTTTAACATATTCAATCAAAGTTCTGGATATTTTATTTTGATTTAATTTATTTCTAATTACATTACTAATCCTAGTTTAAACTAACTTAGTAAACTCAAATTTCTCTTAAAAAAAAGTTAACTCAAATTTAAATAGAATATAAGTGTGGTTTAATTTAATCATAAAAAATGTATTAATTAGTTAATTTTCAGGTTTCCAAGCATAGTAATTTAGAATGATTTTAACTTAAACAAAAAATGTAAGTCCTTATTCTCACTTGAAACTAATTTTAATTATCCAATCAACTAAGATCAACTTTAACTAATGAATATTAATTAAAATTAAATAGAATAAATCTAATTAGATTATTTAGGTTCCTTAAAAAATATAATTTAATTAGGTATTCAATATTACTTATAATAATGTAATTTGCATTTAAAATTCTTAATCTAACCTTAATTAGAACTTTAAAGATGGGGCTTTCCTGGATTCCTAAGTTTGAGCTATTATCTCGAGCAAGCTTGAGCTGCTAGATATTTCAAATTTTTGGAGTTTTATATTTTTACATTCTCTAAGCAACAATCTACCTGCATGTTTGATAGAAATTCAGTCTATATCTTTATCCTATGTTCCTGATTTAATTTATATTTTAGTTTTAGAAAGTCTCTTAAGGCTTAAGCAAATCAAAACAAAAATAAAACCTTTAAAATACTAAGCAATTAGAGGGAAGAAGAGTGTTGTTTGTATTTCAGTCTAATAAATATGACAGAAAATTTTGCACGTTACATTTGACATGCAACGATATGGTCTTTATGGTTGATCCGAAACTCAACTATTGTTTGTATGATTCATTAGTTGGATTTCGTGAAGGTTCACTAATTGGATTTAATGAAGGCTTTTTTCCTTCACCGATTGGGCAATAAATCTAGCTGTATGTACCTCTATGTATTTTTAGCGCAAAAACACTATTTTATAAGGGTTAGAGCACCCATTGTATACTGAAGATATTTTTTTAGTAGCTTTTGCCATGTTTAATTAGTAAGATATTTCAGCTGGCTTTTAATTTTTTTTCTTAGCTGAAAAACTTGTTAGATTGTTTGGTATATAAATTATGTTTTAAAAAAAATTAGTAATTTCTAATGTTTTTTTAAATGTTACTTGAAATAATGTTTTTTTAAATGGTAACTTCTAGCTTGTAGCAATTTATATTTTCTCTATTTTTATCTTCAAAGTCTTTATTCAATTTCCTAGTTGCCAATTTTAAATAAATTATAATTTTATTATTATTATTATTTATCATTTTATTTTTCAGCTACTTTAAAAATTAATTTTATTGAACACTTGTAATTTAATAAGTTAGTTTTTCATATTCAGTGTAATTTTTTAGCTAGATTTTTCAAACATAACTTTAATATTTTTTTAAATATTACTTGAATTGATGTTTTTAAAACGGTAACATCTATCTTTTTATATTTTATTTTCCTTTTATTCTTAAAATATTTATTTGATTTTCTAATTATCGTTTTTAAATATGTCATTTTATATTTCTAAACTACTTTAAAGTTAGTTTTATTGAATACTGATGATTTAATAAGCTAACTTAAAAGTTTCTAATTAATCAATTATAAGTTACGTACTAACTATTAGCTTTAAGTTACCAATTTGTTGGATCAAGTGCCCTTGAAATAATTAAGAAATGAGTTCAATTAATTATTACTAAACCATTACTAATTAAAATCTACCCTTCTTAGGCTTTTACTATAATGTTAAGTAAGTAAAGAACAAAAATATAAACTTAACCAAAAGTAAAAGCGATAATTAAAGTGCACAGCGGAAATTAGAGAGTGTAGGGAAGAAGAAGACAAACACAAGAGTTTTATACTAGTTCGGCAACAACACGTGCCTACATCCAGTCCCCAAGCGACCTGCGGTCCTTGAGATTTCTTTTCAACCTTGTAAAATCCTTTACAAGCAAAGATCCACAAGGGATGTACCTTCCCTTGTTCTCTTTGAACAACCTAGTGGATGTTCCCTCCACTAAAACTAATCCACAAGAGATGTACCCTCTCTTGTTCTCAGTCACAACAACCCAAGTAGATGTACCCTCTACTTGTATCACAAAGGATGTACCCTCCAATGTGTTAAGACAAAGTTCTCAGGCGGTTAGCCCTTTGAAACTTTGTGAAGGGGGAAACAAAAGAATTCTCAGGCGGTTAGTCCTTTGAAATCTTTTGTTTATGGAAAAGGGAAGAATCAAAAGAATTCTCAGACTGTGTCGTTTTGAATTCTTTGACAAGGGAGAAGGGAGACACAAAAAGAATTCAGGCGGTTAGTCCTTGGCGAATTCTTTTTGGCAAAGGGAGAAGAGAAAGAAAAAAATGAATAGCACACTTTTGTTTTCAAGGTTTTGAAAAGCATAAAAAGGAAGAAGAAGAAGAATAAGAAGTTCAAAGAGATTCAAAGGTTGTAAAAGAATATGTGGAATAATTGTTTGTAAAGGTTGTAAGTATTGTAAGTGTTGTTCAAATGCAAATCAAGGTCTTGCTTTTATAGCCTCTTCAAGTTTGATCAAGAAAATCATTGGAAGAGTTATAACCTTTAGAAAAACCTGAAAATCATTGGAAGAGTTACATCTTTTGATTTTTGTTCAAAACTTTTCACTGGTAATCGATTACCAAATCCTTGTAACCGATTACACAAAGCTTTTTATGAAAGGATGTGACTCTTCACAATTGAATTTGAATTCCAATGTTCAGATGCACTGGTAATCGATTACCAATATCTTGTAATCGATTACACCATTTTGAAATCAATAGGAACGTTGCAAATTCAGTTGAAAACTTTTGAAATCAAACTTTGTCACTGGTAATCGATTACAGGAAACTGGTAATCGATTACCAGAGAGTAAAAACTCTGGTAACTTAGAAAATTTTGTGAAAACTTCTTTTGAAAAACAAAACTGTGCTATGTTTGTTTTTTGAAAAATCTTTTCAATACTTTCCTTGTGAAGTCTTCTTGATTTCTTCTCTTGAATCTTGAATTCATTTTTTCTTGAATCTTGAAATCAAATTTCTCTTGATTCTTGAATTGTTCTTGACTCAATCTTGAAATCATTCTCTTGGGCTTTTTGTCATCATCTTTGTTATCATCAAAACAACTTGAATCAATCTTGATTCAACATCATGAAGCTTGCTTCTACACAATTAACTTTTTAACTTTCAACTAATGTTTTCAGTTTTCAACTAATTTTGTCAATGATTGTTAAAAAGAGCAAACATTTATTTTTGAGAAAAATAACTTGTACTTGAAGAACGTAATCCATTCATTATTGAAGATATATATTTTCTTTATGATACTTTATAAAATAGTTGCATTCGATAGTATATTGTTATACTTTTCTAATTTTTAATTTATGACATATGTTAATATTTATTATTTAAGTTAATGTTTTTCTAATTTTGATTCTTATAAGATATTTTGTTTATTTTTAGTCTCTATAATTTTGTATTTTTAATTGTGGTTTCTCTAAGATTTTATTTTTTTTCATTTATAATCTCCATAAGTTTAGGCTTATAGGGAACAAAATTAAAAAAAAGAAGCAAACTTACAAAAATTAAAAATGAAAAAATATCTTATAGAGATCAAAATTAAAAATATATATATTTACAAGGACTAAAATTAAAAAAAATGAACTTATAGGAAACAAAAGTGAAAAAATACTAACTTACAAAAACCAAAAATATATTTAAGCCTATCATAAATATCAAAACATATCCCAAACTGAGGTTAAAAAATTAAAATAAAATCTCATGAACACGTACGAATTCATGAATCTTACCCTTTTATAAAACATCAGTAATTCATGTTCTATGGATTGAAACATAGAATAAAAGTACCAATTCTTAGTCTTTTTTTTTTTTTTGGTAGGAAGCATTCCTCTGTCCATACTTTTGTGTTAGCAAACATAAAAATGTCCATTTCATGAGGTTTCTTTTTTTTTTTTTGCTGAGATCCATTTCATGAGTTAATAGAAAATACATATTTCTTAATAAAATAAGAGTCTTTTTCTATTCACTTTTGTTCAATCACACAAAAAGAAAAAACAGCAGAGATCAAGTTGTCCAATATTGTTGATAATGATACTCTACGCATTGGTTCTTTGCCGGGAAGTCTATTAAAACGTTAAAATTGACCTATGAATATCATAAATGGTTTTGCAATTTTTATATGTAAAAGTCCAATCATTATTGGACAACAAAAGCAAATACCTAGTTGTTTACCACATAAGTGTTTGTGATTTATATTTCTTAACTAAGTAATTCAGGATTAGAATTTCGATTGACCTTTAATTGAATATAAAATAAATTATGTTAAGAGAAAAATATTCACTTTGTGAATTCTTACTATTTTTAACAAATATTAGTCACTATTTCTAATGAAAATTATTTCGTATCAGTATCATGATTAGAAAAAAAAATCTTAATTGTTTAGGATTTACCGCTCTTGTTTAGGAAATGGAGGAATGTTATAAAGATGCAGTTTGCATGCACAGAGACGATGAAAAGAAACATTTTAGCCATTATTCATTAGACACCACATGATAGGTACATGCAGTAACATATAGGACAGTTCAACAATGTTTATATGTTGCCATTGATTAGGAGCACAAGGTGCACGCTGCTGTAGTTGGAGTCCATTAAAATAAATGGAAAGCCTACAGTACAAATTTATTCATATGTGGATGGTTGCATCTGAAAGCCAACGTCCTTGTCGAGTGCCTTCTCCTGGGTTTCGGATTCTCAACCATTAAAGCGATGGTGGCAACACTCCGATATGTAACTTTCCATGCGTAGAGACGATGTGTAACCTTGAAGTCTCAAGTGGTCCCTCTACATTACTTTCCATGCGCAGAGACGATGTGTAACCTTGAAGTCTCAAGTGGTCCCTCTACATTGTGTGGCTATGTTTGGTCAACAGAAATTTGTGAAAAATATAGAATTATCACTAATTTTACTAAAAGAAGAAAATAACCCAAAGTTTTGTTGAATTAACGAAATATGAATTTTATTATTCTTTTAATTCGTCCATAAAATTGTTTTTTGGTGAGAGAATTAACACATGATATAATTATATATGTTTGGGATGTGATCGCCAAAAGAGATGAACCTAAGTGACTGAAAGATTTTATTTGAAGTTATGTTAGGTTAATTATATGATGTTTTGTAATTTTCCTTTATTCTCTAAAGTTAGATGATGACACTTGTAGATGGTCATCCAATTAGGTTAGTAGCTATAGATATAACGTGGGTTGAATGATTAAGGAAGAAGGAAAAAAAAATCACAGGTTCGATCTCCTTTACAAACAAAACTATCATTTTAACAAATTAACATTTGTTAATAAAAAAAAGTTAGTAATTATAAATTAAGTTATTAAAATAATATGATGTTTTGTGTTTTTCTTTTATTCTCTAAAGTTGTATGATGATGGAATCAACTGGCGTGAAATTTTTTTAGCTTAACTTGTAGTCTTGAGGTTTGAGTTCTAGGTATACAGTTACATCAAATACTTAGAGGGAGAATTTTGTTATCCATAATGGTTCTGTTATATCTTGCTCAAATAAGCTGATTGTTTCCAGTAGAGGATATCTATGATCTAGAAAAAAAAAAAGATGAGGAAACAGGTAGATTGTTATCCAATTAGGTTAGTAGCTATATATTATTTAAGCTAATATTCTTGTGTAATTAGGGATATGAAGAAATGAATTATGTCAGTATTATCTCTTTAGCTTCTTGATTCTTTCTCTATTTTTGTTAATTTGCACTAGCCTTCGTTTTAGTTATATAACATTAATACTTTCATAGTGTCTACTCTCTCCCACAGTAGACGACCTAAATCAGAAGTTTTATGACCTCCATTATGTTATCATCCAACAAACCCTCCAAATTCTCGTGAACTAGTTACAATAACCTCACAACTACATGAGACCACCACAAAAGCCATCATCGCACATGGTGAATCCCCACCACCACATACTCGCACCACTCTCATCGGATATATAAGAAAAATGCAAAAACTGTGACATTCTATGCGTCGAGATTTATGGAGAGAAAATTGGGTCAAAATGGGAATGTTTGTGGGAAAATTTGCTGAGTAAAATATTCACTTAGCAAATAGGAGGAAATTTGGTGAGTGAAATATTTTCACTCTGAAAAATTCTGGTTGCTGGTTGGGTGAAATTGTTGGGGGAAATTTGCTTAGCGAATTTAACTCACAAATTGAATTTTGGTGACTGAATCAGCTTTAGGTGTTTTCATAATAAATATAGAACTCGATATTAGCCAACAATTAATGGTTTTCTAATAACTCAAAACAAATTTTGTAACTCAAAATATTGTTATTTTAGTGAATAAAGGTCGAGTTGTCACGATTAGGTGATGAATTCATAAGACTTTAATCAATTAATTTCAAGACACATGAAATTATTCAAATATTGAGACATGTTTGAAACTTTTATTTCATATACCTGGATAATAGTGCTTACAATACCAAGATCAACGTAAATGCAGATGGAAGCATCATGAAACTGAAGAAGGGTCTGGTTGAGAGAGAAAGTGCATATGGAAGCATCATGGAACTCAAGAAGAATCTAGCTTTGAGAGAAAGAGAAGTTCTAAAGCCCCCTCAATAAAAAAAAAAAAAACCTACATGAAATCGGTAGTTATGTCTCCTATAACCAATTGCATTATAGTTAAGTAGAAATGTGAAAAAAACTGCTTCAAAACTGAATCGATTTTCATCTGAATCAATAGAGATATGCTTAATGGAGTTGTCATCATAGCAAAATGAGTTAATACATGATGTGAAAGTTAAGGAGAAGTCATGTTGTGTATTTAAAGTAGATTTTGAGGAGGCATGATTCAGTGATATAGAGTTCCTTATTTATATTGGAGTATACACATGGAGCATAGTGATGTTTATAGATGTGCAACCATCCTAAATTTCACAACTATGAATATCCTTTGTTTACTTGGGAAGACATTACTTGGCAACAAGTGATAATAGACAAAATGAAGAGAAAGTTGACACTTTCACTATTAGAAAATACACTTTCAACATCGGTTATGTAGAACATTCTACATCGGTTCTAAAACCGATGTTGAAAGTGACGATGTTGAATGTATGAATGTTAACATCGGTTTTGGAGAACCGATGTTAACATACATATGACAACATCGGTTCTCTAAATACCCGATGTTAAACACAATGAACAACAAAAAAAAAAGTGTACGCATGATGAACGTTGACATCGGTTTTCCAGTAAAATCGATGTTAATATGTTAGTTTAACATCGGTTTTCTAAAAAAACCGATGTTAATATATGCCCTTAACATCGGTTTTGCTAGAAAACCGATGTCAACGTTGATGATGCATACACTTATTTGGTGTAGTTCTTTGTGTATAACATCGGTTAATTATAAATAACCGATGTTAATATTCAAATATTCACATCGGTTATTTATAATTAACCAATGTTAATGTACAATAGTTGACATTGGTTATCTACAGATAATCGATGTTAAAATACAAACGCTGACATCGGTTATACATAAAAAATCGATGTTAATATACAAACGTTAACATCGGTTTTCTATTATAACCGATGTTGGTTATGATATTAACATCGGTTTTTGTTAATAACCGATGTTATTTTCAAGTATTTTTTTTATATATACTTTCTGTTTTTACAGTAAACCCAAAATTGTACCTGTCAAATGCAATTTCAGGAGGCCCAATTCACAGCAAATAAACATTATATTCTGCTTTCAAGCAGTTTTAATGATAATAAACATCAAATAATTTATTTATATATTATAAAGAACAATCAACAAATGAATTCAATGTTCATGTTACATAGAAAATGTAAAAAATATTAAAAAATGTCCCTAAATCCTAGGCCTGATCTCTAACTTGGAGATAAAATTGTGCCCACTGGATCCACAATGCTTTTAATCTCTCAGGCTCCAATGGTCTAGGATCGTTAAAATACTGCATGATGAAATAAATCATATTAAGTTAATAATGTAATACAAATTATAAATAAATCGATTTTCTTTGAAATAAACTTATCGCTTCCCAATTATTTCTAAAAGTTCCTAAAATGATGGTGGACATCCAGTGCATGACATAGTAGCCGCACTCAGTAGTTCCTTTTTGTCTATTACACTAAATACATAATGAAATTTGGATATTAATTAAACAACTAGTGTACTGACACATAAAGAAATATATATAAGTGGAAGTTTTATGTAAATGACGTACCTTGACGACCATCCACCTAGCAGGAGCCTTTTATTTAGGCTGTGGAGCATCATCAAGACCCTTGATAGCACTGTTCCATATGAGTAACAATTAAAAACTGGTGTTGTACGTTGAGGTATTACAATGCAAATGCATTGAAAAGAACACTAACTTATTAATAATCCCCTTAAGGTAGTTGTCTGGCCTGTTATGCAATGAACACTAAGTGTTCCTTGGGCAGGATGACCACCATCTGCCAGTGTCCGCTGCAGTGGAACCTAAAATGGGTTAGTACATTAGTAAACATTAATTAAATTGTGTTATTTTGTGACTTACCCATTTAGGTAGGCTCCAAGATACAGATCCTGTTGTGAACTCTGCATCCAACTCTTTATGTAACTTTCAGATTCAAACTGCGATTGCCCAGACCTCTGAATGGACTGAGGCTCGAGGAATCCATAGATATCAGAATTCCCCGCTCGCATACATGTTTCAGTGAGATGCCTGTTTATGTTAAGTCAAATTTAAATATTTATGAATTGAAAGCCATAACTTAGGTAAATAAAAGCCTTTTATATAAAGACTTACAGAATCCACAACTGTAACACTGATATGCTGAGACATTGACCACCGTGTACGATTTTGGAGAGGTCTTCGTGCTTTATGTACAGGGGGAAATCTGGATTAACGACCTCGAACACGGTGGCATCCCATCTAACCTGATAAGGCCTCAAGAAAAGCTCTGGGATGGTCAATGTCATCAGATAAAGCGGATCATCGACCTTCGGGTCGGGCTTCAGAGGTGGTTTTGGCGGAGACACAGCTACCTGTTCATGAAACAAAGTTAAATAGCCAAATTTGAGGCACGCTTAATGAATTAATTTAAAAAGAAGAAACATATAGTAAGGACAATAAGTACCTGGTGTGATAAAGACTTGACCAGATGTGTCGGCCAAGCAAGGAAGGTGTGAAGTGCCTGCCCCACTAAGGAAACATCATCAGTGGGTATAGGAACTGGAGCATCTGCATCTTTAACCTCGTCCGCACTCACCTTTACTTGGTCAGGCAACAAAGGAGTGTTATGAACAAGAGTGGATCCCTCATAAACTCTCCCCACGGAAACTAGGCGGGCAGGATCTGCTTCTATGTAGAAGCCGCACCTGTCAGAGTCACCCGTCTCAGGATCGTTTCCTGAGGGATCAACACAACTCCCCTTTGTGCTCACCCGAGGATCGGAGGGACCAGGACCAACCAGAGAGGCTCAGGAGGTCCATGAGATTGCATCTGTGACTGAAGCTGGCTGAAGGATGCCATGACCTGCCTCGTCACTTTCTCTGTGATGGACTCCTCTAGCTGGTCCCTGATCTGCTGAGTCAGCTGCTGTAATTCGTCAGGAGATAGGGAGGAAGCACTGCGGGACGTTCGTGGAGCCGATCCAAAGTATTGCTTGATGGTGACACCGGCTCCAGCAGCACGGACACGTCCAGGGTGCTCTGGACATCCAATAGCAGCGGCCTGAACATCCTGATGTCCATGGGGGACGAACAATCCCTGTGTGGCCTGCTCCTCAAACGAATTCTGCACAGAAAACACAAAATGGTACATGGCATTCTCAAAATATTCAAACATAATTGTAATGGCTAGTTGAAAATGACTTACAATCTTCTCAGCGATTTCCTTTGCGGCCTCAGTCGTCATCTCCTCTGTCTTCTTGGTGCGGGCCATCTTCCACTTCACGTGGCGTCTGACCAGCGATGGAGGGTCGATGACGCCATCAACGCTTCCTGATTGTGTAGCTTCTTCTTGGTCTTCTCAGCCAGGAGCTTCTACTCCAAATAATCATAACCCCCACGAGACAAAATGTGGGGGGCAATATTCTGCTTCTGGATGACCTGTGCCATGATGCGCACATCCTGGAAAAATTAAACAATAATGTTTGAAATGGGTAGAATGAAGTATAACAACATCATGTTTAATATGAAAAACAACTTAAATGGCAAAGGAACATACCTCCCAAGAAGGGTCTCTGCGGGTCTGGCAAAACTAGGCCCACTTTTCCTTGCTGATGCCGTATTTGTCACATACAGTGTCCTCGACACCGTCCTGATCGGCTGCAAGGGCCCATTTCCTCGTGAGGTCTGATTTAAACTGCCTTCATCTCTCCCCCACGGTCTATATTAACTTCCTTTTTGTCCTACTGTCAGAAGCCTCTGGGATATCAAATTCCGCCTGACAACATGAAACAAAGTTTATTTGTTACAATATTGAAAATTTTTGGCTATTGATTACACAAAATCAAATAAGAAAAGAGAAATACCTGAATATCCTCCCAAATCAGGTCCTTCTGAGCAGTAGGGACCTCCTTCCAGTTCTCGTAGGTGATTTCCACCTTATCACGTGCCACAATCCCCAAATATGTTCTTAATTTCTTCCTATGGGGACCGTCGGCCTTCCCGGTAGCAGGATCAACATGCACCACTGGTCTCTCAACACCAGGTGGTCTAGTGGACAACGATCGTAGACGTGAGGCTTTGCGTGTCCGCTTCACGGCAGACGTCGAAGCCGATGCGTCCGAAGTAGGAAGAGGACGAGGAGGAGAAGAAGGAGAAGGAGGAGGAGGAGTAGTGGAGGCAGGTGGAGAACCCATGATCTTTTATGTGTGCGTGACTCTGTCTGTGTGTGTGTGTATCTTTATGTGTGTGTGTGTGTTTGTGTTTGTGTTTGTGTTTGTGTCTGCATGTGTTTGTCTCTATGTGTGTGTGTTTGTGTATCTGTGTGTGTCTCATTGCAGGGTAGCAAAGGATCATTAAATTGTAAACATCATGAGCCACATGATGAGGGAAGTAGTATCAAATCAATGCTTTACAAGCTTTTGGTCAATCTGAGGAGTCGTGTCTTCATGCTGCAAATTGATGGTTTCTGGGTGGAAAATCCTAATTTGGTTAAGCCAGAAATTCTGCAGCATTTGCAAAGCAGATTCAAATTAATTGAAGTTATGTACAAGCACTGCAGCTTTTACAAAAATAAGCACTGCAACTTATTTAAGGCAGAAATTCTGCAGCATCTGCAGTATGTGGGTGGAAAAAGGGTGGGAGTGGAACTTTAAATGGAGAAGACACTTGTTTGACAGAGAGCTTGAGATGGCTGATTGTTTTCGTAATGATGTTGCTGGCAGCTGTATTCAGATTCACAAAAAAGATGAGTGGATTTGGAAAATAGACCCTACTGGACAATATTCGGTAATTAAAGGAGAGACTACAAACAAAGACAAATTTGAGGAGGAGAAGGGTGGCAATTAATGACACATTATGCCCATTCTATAGGAATTTTGAGGAGAATGAAGCACATGTATTTTTGACATGTGATAGAATACTTCCATTATGGTGGGAATCTATGACATGGGTCAACATTCATGGAGCTTTTCTGCAGAAACCGTGGCAGCACTTTTCCCAGCACGCGTTCTGTTTGCCTAGTAGAATTCGTCTTAACCGATGGAGAAGTTGGTGGCTGGCCCTCACATGGACAGTGTGGCAGCACCGGAATAAAATCATCTTCTCTAATCAAACTTTTGATGGTAACAAGTTAATGGAGGATACTATTTTTACACTATGGACATGGCTGAAGAACTTTGAGAAGGACTTCGCCTTCACCTACAGCTATTGGTCATCTAACATAGCATCGTGATTTGTCTTTTCAGGGGGGTAGAAACCATAGACAGTGGGTGTTGTAGGTCTTTGTAATACATAGCTTTGGTTCCTTGCGAGACTGATCTCAGTCTGAGCTTGGAACCATGTTGCTGGCAAGTCAATCTAATTCATGTACTGTTTTGTACCTCTGGTACTCACAATATATATAAATATAATTTATCTTGGCTGATAAAAAAAATGTGGGTGAAAAAATAAGCATTGCAGAAGGTTTTCTGTTTTTTACATCAATTCATTTCCTAAGGGACTCAATTCCTCATTCATTGAAACCAGTATGCAACATTTTACATCAAACATCAGTATATAACATTTTAAAGCAAACACCACTATATAATATTTTAAATGAAACAACAGTATATACATGCTAGTTCCTACGTACGTACCTGGAGTTGCTATAACCCGAACGACCTTCAACAACAATGTCAATTAAAAGTAGTCTATGATAACCTAAAAAAAAAAAAACCAATGGTCATGGACATGGCTGACACATTTGGAGAAGGATTTTGGTATTTATTTCAACCAATGGTCATCCAATATCAGAGCAGGATTTAATCATATAGTAAGAAATGGAAGCCATTAAACCAAAGTCAATACTCATGAATGCTAGAACATCCATCAAGAATGATAACAAAGCAGTAATTTAAATTAAATTCATGTTAGTTTTTCTATTTTATGATCACTACCGATTGCTGGAATGGTGAAGGAGTTGCATTAATGCAAAAATTTCCAAGGCTGTATCAGATATCTAGATAGCAACACAACCTCATCCAACAAGTGGGAAGTTTTTCAGACCACTGCCCCATCCTCTTGAGGTCTTCAATCATTGATTGGGGGCCTAAACCTCTCAAGGTAATGGATTGGTGGTTGAAGGACAAAGGCTTTCAGAATATGGTGGCTCATAGCTGGGGTAATTATCATCCTAATGGCTGGGGTGGTTATGTTCTCAAATAGAAATTAAAGTTCCTCAAACACTGCATAAGACAGTGGAGCTCACAGAATGGGTCTGATCTGCAAGAAAAATCAATGATCTAAAAAAGCAGATAAATGACATGGAGGCAGGTATTAATGCCTCAACAATATCCCAAACTCAGGCAGACCTCAAGAAATCACTACAGGAGCAGCTATGGAGTGCAGCCCTTGCCTATGAATCTATGTTGAGGCAAAAATCCAGAGTGAAGTGGTTAAGAGAAGGGGACAGAAATTCATCCTATTTCCACAGAATCATCAATCATAGAAGGAGGGTTAATGCTCTTCAAGGTCTGTGTATTGATGGAGGATGGATCCATGACCCTAACAGTGTCAAGATTGCAGTTCTTCAGCACTTTAAAGAAAGACTCTCATAGCAGAATCCTTGCAGACCAACCTTGGAAGGGATCCAATTCTCTTCCCTTGATCAAAGGCAGAAGGAAAGCCTTGTTGATAGATTCACTGAGCTGGAAATCAAGTCTGCAGTTTGGGCTTGCGGGGGAGATAAAAGTCCTGACCTGGATGATTTGAATTTCAATTTCATCAAACAGTTTTGGGAAACTCTAAAACCTGATTTTATCAGATTCTTTAATGAATTCTTCATTAATGGCAGATTCCCCAAAGGAAGTAATGCATCCTTCATAGCCCTCATCCCCAAAACCAATAGCCCCCAATCTCTTAATGACTATAGACCCATCTCTCTCATAGGGTGTGTCTACAAAATAATGTCCAAAGTCCTGGCTAATAGGCTGGCTCTTGTGTTGCCTAACTTAATTGATGAAAGGCAAACTGCTTTTCTCAAAGGCAGACATATCCTCCATGGTGTAATGATAGCTAATGAGGTCTTAGCTGAAGCTAAATTCAAAAATAACCCCTGCATGGTTTTCAAACTTGACTTTGAAAAAGCTTATGACTCGGTTTCTTGGGGATTCCTAAACTATATGATGATGAGGATGGGATTTTGTGAAAGATGGAGAAAATGGATCCATGGATGCCTTTCTAGTGCAACTATATCAATTTTGATCAATGGCAGCCCTACTAGAGAATTTGTGCCTGAGAGGGGACTGAGGCAAGGAGATCCCCTTGCACCTTTCTTATTTAATATAGCAGCTGAGGGACTCACTGGTTTGATGAAGACAGTTGTCTCCAAAAACCTTTTCAGCAGCTATAAAGTGGGGAGGCAAAAGGAGGAGATTAACATCTTGCAGTATGCAGATGATACACTATTTTTTGGAACTGCAACTACAGCTAATGTTAGAGTCATGAAATCTATCCTCAGAATTTTCGAGTTGGTTTCAGGACTCAAGATTAACTATGCTAAAAGCCAATTTGGGTGCTTGGGTAAATCTTTGGACTGGTGCAGGGAAGCAGCTAGCTACCTTAATTGTGGCCAGCTGGAATTTCCTTTTTCTTACCTTGGAATTCCAGTAGGGTCCACCTCTAAAAGCTGGGATGTTTGGCAGCCTCTCATCAGCAAGTTTGAATCTAAGCTAGCCAAATGGAAGCAGAGATGTCTCTCTATGGGAGGCAGGATATTCCTAACAACCCTTCCTATCTACCTACTGTCATTCTTCAAAATTCCTAAAAAAGTGGTGCATAAGGTAGTATCTATTCCTCACTTGGTCTTGGTTAAATGCAATGGAGACAGACTTCCATCTTCAGATTTTTGCAGTGCAAAAAAAAAAAAAAACAATCATGCAAGCATATTTGAAAACTTAAAATACGAATAACTCAAGTTAAAATCAATTCATTTTTTACAACTGTGAACAAATTAACTAAGGTACAGTAGGCAAATTTGTTTTCACTAATATTAGTAGGTCATCACCACTGCAGTAGAATTTAAGTTAAACTTAGATAAGTACCTTATGAAGAGGCCAGCTACCTTGTCACAGCTAACAAGTCAGAACTGAACAAATTTCTGCATGTATAATTGAACAAATTTGTTATCAAACTTGTGTGTGTGTCTTTGTATGATGAGTGTGTGTGTCATCAGTGTGTGTTTGTGTGTTTCTATCATACGTGTGTGTGTGTGTGTGTGTCATTAGGGTTTGTGTGTGTGTGTGTGTGTGTTTCATGCCCAATTTTTCTTACTGGCAATTCAGTGGCAGTGTATTGCTTAGGCTTCCGTCGAAATGAAAGGAAAATCAACGAGTCTGGCAGAACAACTTCAGTCTTCACTCTTCACTAGTTGAACACAAATAAAAAAAAAATTAAACTACTTCAAGGATAAATAAAAGGTTCAGAAGCAGCAGACCTAGATTGTCTAAGCTATTTTATAATGGGCAGCTATAGTTACAATGATGATGAAATGAACTATAGAAAAAAAAAGTATAAAATACAGAAGAATAAAAAAACAATTAAGGGCAGAACTCAAAAACTTTTAGCCATGCTGCTTGGAATTTAATCAATGAATCAATCATGTCACTGAATTTGGAACATAAATGAACTTCTCCCTTACTATCATTCTCTTTATCTATTTTTTCTCTCTCTCTAGTTGCCTTGTTATGTTATATATCTATCTGCATATACAAATGATACTATCTTTTTACTTCATGGTGAATAATTAACCTACCTAGGTCTACAATGAGGGACTGAAAGTTCCAAGAGAAGAGTTTGAATTCCAGAGAATATCAGCTGTGGCAGCAACTAAACTTCTATATTTTGCTGCAGGGGCCACTTCTATATCAGTTGTGGCTTTGTATCTATTGATATTGCCATCAGAATTAATAATGATCAAGCAAAAAAGAGAAAAGATGTTATTTCATATACATTGACCTAAATATTGATCTACTAACCCGTGTGCTTAAGGACCATATACACTACATTGGTTAAAAGCAAATGTTGCATAGTGGTTAAAACTTGCTTGTTGTAGCCTAAACCAGTTTAGCATCTTGTTCTCAAATTACTGGTTTCATAACTATGCTGCTGGCTTGTGTAGCATAGTGGTTAAAACTTGCTTCTTATAGCCTAAACCAGTTTAAGCATCCTATTTTCAAATTACTGGTTTCAATTTTCTACACAAGCTACATACAAAAATTCTTAGGATCACTTCACAAACAAAAATATGCATAAAAAGCAATCATTGGAACTATCTTAACTTTTAGACCAAAATACTGACATTGTGTTGGATTAAAAGAACGGGCTGATAAAAGAGTCCTAACTAAACTGGGAAAGAAGAGCATAAGCAAAACAAATGAAACGGCACTCAAACCAAATAATGATTGCATGAGTAGTTTTCTTGAAATAGCACTCAAACTGGGAATGGCAGCTTAATTGGAGAAGACACCTTTTCGATTTTGAAATAGCAATGGCGGATAGTTTTCTTGGGGACATATCACAGCAGCAACTTCATCCCCTAAGGGAGGACACTTGGATTTGGAAACCTGAACCTGCAGGAGACTACTCAACAAAAAGTGGATATGATTTGATATGGGGAGAGCTGATGGAGGCAAAACAGGAACAGGATTATGGGGCAATATGGAAACTCAAAATACCCATAAAAATAGCAGTGTTCACTTGGAGGCTACTTCGGGATAGATTACCAACAAAGCAAAACCTTAGAAGGAGATAAATACCGATAGATGATATGCTATGTCCTTTATGCAGAAATAAAGAGGAGTGGGCTGCACACTTGTTCTTCAATTGTAGCAAAACCCTCCCTTTATGGTGGGAATCAATGTCTTGGGTTAATCTTATCACTGTAATGCCACAAAATCATAGGGACCATTTTATGCAACATGGAATGGAGGTAACAGATGGAGTCAGGTCCAAAACCTGGAAATGCTGGTGGATTGCTTTAACTTGGACAATATGGCACCATAGAAATAAGGTGGTGTTCCAAGATACAACTTTTCATGGAACCAAACTGTTAGAAGATGCCCTATTCCTACTATGGTCGTGGATCAAAGCAATGGACAAGGATTTTACTCTTCATTTTAACCAATGGTCCTCTAATCTTAAGGAAGGTTTTAGGAACTAGGAGGCGTTAACTCTTAAACTCTTAAACTGTTACAAGAACACAATAAGGGTAAGGGAAACTGTTAAACTACAATAATAGGCGTTAACTCTTAAACTGTTACAAGAACAAAATAAGGGTAAGGGAAACTGTTAAACTTCAATAATAGGTGTTAACTCTTAAACTGTTACAAGAACACAATAAGGGTAAGGGAAACTTCACTAAGGAGAAGAAGCACAAAGTTGTCACGATGCTCGAGTTAAATATGAGATACGCTAGCCATGTTTAGTTCACTAAGTGTGCGATACATGAATGCAATCAAATATTTATACAGGATTAGACCAAACATACCTACGTGAGGTGGCGAAGGAGAAGAAGCACAGACTTCTGACGATGCTCGAGTGCGACGAACACGATGCTCGACCTTAGGCAAAACGATGGTCAGATGGAGAACATACAGCTTCAAGGTAGATGGAGAACAAAGAGAGCAAGAAAGCTTAGATGGAGAAGAAGACAGGGAGAAGGAGAAGAAGAAGCAGAGACTTGTGACGATGCTCGAGTGCGACAAAGACGATGCTCGAGTGCGACGAACACGATGCTCAGATGCAGACAGGGACGGTTTCGCTAGACGGAGATTAGAAGAAGAAGAGAGCGCGAAAGCTTAGATGGAGAAGAAGACAGAGCGCCAGCTTCTTAGGGCTCACCATATTTTTTAAAATATAAGTTCAACATCGGTTTTTTAAAAAAGCCGATGTTAACAAAATGATGTTAAGGTTAACATCGGTTTTCTGGAAAAAACCGATGTTAACATATCAAACGTTAACATCGGTTTTCTAAAAACCCGATGTTAATAAACATATGTTAACATCGGTTATTTAAAAACTGATGTTAACTAATAAATGTTAACATCGGTTCTCCAATAACCGATGTTAATGAACTTCGTTAACATCGGTTTTTCACAAAACCGATGTTAACGTATACACGGTATTTACAATTATGCCACCGCGCATATGTTAACATCGGTTTTTTTAACAACCGATACTAACACACCGATGTTGAATCCACTTTTTGTAGTAGTGTTTGGAGAAGAAAATCTCTCTTTTTGGGGGAAAATATGCTTAATAAAGTCAGTATTATCTTCCATTCTTTTGTACTATTTTTCTTTTTTTAAGGTTCGAATGAAAGTGCTCTTGTTGCCTAATAAGATTCAACAAAACTTCTTATGGGGAGTGAAGAGTGAGGAAAAAAAGTGAGTTGGGTTAAGTGGGATAAAATGTGTTCTCCTAGAGAGAAGAGATGGTTGAGAATTAAAAATTTGAAGGTTTTTAATAAGGCACTAGTTGGGAAATGGTTGTGGAGGTTGATGGTGGAGCGGGAGAGTTTATGGGGGGGGGGGGGGGGGTAGTGGAAGGGGAATATGGAGAGATAGTATTCATGGGTAACTCTTTGGCAAATTCAGGGAAGAAATCATTGCAATGGTGATGTGATGTTGTGAGAATTAGTGAGGTGAGAGGTGGGTGGATGGTTGGTTCCAAATGCATATTAAAAATGTTTTGGGAGACGAGAGCGAAATATGGTGAGCTTTTGGCATACAAAAATGGGTGGGACTAAGAGGTGTTATCAGAAAAGTTTGAGAGGGTGTTTTCTAATGCCGAACAAAAACAAAGATTGTGGATATGGGTAAGTGGGTTGACAATGAATAAAGGTGGGAGCTTTCTTGCAGGAGAGAATGGTTTCTTTGGGAGCAAGAGTTGTTGGTGGACAAAATATGGAAAGATATAGGGATATATATATAACACCAAAACAAGGAATGACAATATATGTCAATGGGATAATAAGATGGGAGGGGGATATGTGGTTAAGCATATTTATAATTCTCTTCTATTGGTGAGGTGGGGGATCAAAGCTTTTTGAATAATATTAGGAAAAGTCAAGTACTATACCTTCCCAGGTAAAAGGCTTTGTATTGAAGGTGGCACATAATAGGTTGCAGACTTTGGATAATTGGAGCAAAAGAAGATTATTATACCAAACGGAACCAATATGAACTGTGTATATATTCTGTAATATGGAAGAAATGTTATTTCTGGGGAGGAGAGGAAAAAGGGTGCTGCCTGCATATTGTTTTATATATGTTCACTTTTGGCAACATATTTGGTTTTTTGTTTTGTAAAGGGATCAGGGAGATCGGGCATTGGTCTTTGTGCTACTTAGTAAGGCATGTGATATCTGGTTTGTTGGGTTACGGGTGTTGTCATGTTATGTTGATGACGCATGACTTTGTAACATCCTTGTGTAAGTTCCTGTGTTTGGTTTGACCACATATTGTGATAATTCCAAACTTTGTTATTAATAATATACTCTATTTTATTTGCTGGGGAAAAAAAATAATTCAAGAGTGTACAATCAAGTCAGCAATAAATTAAGTGGAAGGTATGCATCTATATCCTATTAGCTAGTATTCTCTAATGTAGCCAACATCCAAATTAAAATAAAAATAAAAATTGTAATAGAACGCCATTAATGTCAAACTCTCATTAACATGTAAATAAACTTGTATGAGAGTGTACGAGTGTATGTAGCATAACCTAGTTAAATAGCTCTTTAACCCATACCTCAGTAAACTTGTATATACTCTACTAAACTTTGTCAAACTTGCACTAATCCTTGAGTGTAGAGTCAGGTCAATAATGTCTATGAGAAAGAGAACGTCAGTGAGTGTAGAAAAAAATGACGGACTAACATAAAAAAAGAAAAAAAAAAAGTTGTAGTGTGGTGTAAAAGAAAATATTCAGACGAGACAAAAAATTATATGGGGCCTATAATATTTTCTCCCCTTAGCTGACTAAAGATGGGCAATTTTTTTAAAATGACAAATTTACGGATCCAGATATCCTCCAGAAAATGCCCCACACCATCATCTCTCCATCAATTTGTGGCGAGGTCTTTGGATATACCTGACGGTCAAGAAAAAATACAATTCTCTTTCTCAAGTTCCTTTAAAAAAAATCACTATTCTTATTATCTTAAATTTGACTCTGATTTATTATAATTTAGTAAAATAATATATATATATATATATATATATATATATATATAAAATAAAACTTTTTCGTTAAAAAATCATAGTTAACATAGATGCCAATTTTTATTATAAGTTCATAAAAGTTTTTAATAATATGTGAAATTGCCTATTGACATTTGTAATCTTGAGTTTAAAAAAATGTTTAACCTTTGTGTTTAATTATCAATATTTAGTTTAGAACTCTGAGCGGATTGTCGTAATAAGCCAGAGAGGAAGGCATTTATATTCTATATATATATATATATATATATATATATATATATTGGCATAATTATGATTTTTTTCTATGAAATTTAATGAGTATACAATAAACTTCAATTTTTATAATTGGTTCCCCAACCTCCCAACCTGGGTCCGTCGTCCGTAAGACATTATTTCTAAGAAGCAATTACATTTTTTAAAAGTTCTTTCATAAATATAACAAACAAAGATTATTCTTTAAAATAAATTAGACCATGTTATTCACTAAATTAGACCATATATAGGTTGACTTCTTTTAATAATTTTTACACAAATTTTAATTAATACAACAATATATTTAAACATAAATTTAACTATTTAAGAGTTAATTATTACTCCAATAATTCAAAAAAAGTTCCCCTTATAACATTTCCAATGAGATACTTATATGAATTATTTAATTATAAGTAATGTTGTTTAAACTTTTTTCATCAGAACATATGATGTAAAGTTGTTTATTTAAGTACTGTTATTTATATAATCAACCATTGTTTAACAAGATAATATCAAATAATATTTTCAAATATGGTAAGATTTATAAAATTAATTTAAGTACTAATTTTAGTAATTTTAATATTAATGTAAATTTTTATTTAAAATACTTAAATTTATATAAAATTGTAAGATCTATAAATTTATGATTAATAACTCTTAATAATTATATAAGTTAGACGATCTGATAAAAAAAAAATTCAAAAGCGATGATGAAAGATGGATGGATGTGGTCGGTTTTTTAGCCATATATGGTCTTTGCAGTTGCAGATGAAATTGACTTTGGTGTAGATGAAATTGACTTTCGTGGACAGAAATAAAATAAGTAAGTTTACTATATAAAAAGGTCGAGCGAATCTTCTTGAATTGACCACATAATTTTCTCGGGCAAAATAATCAATTCACTGTTACTCTGCATTAAATACTGCACCTCACCATCTCATAAAGGTTAATGCGTGTGCCCTTATCACCTTAGAAAGTGACTAGATTTGTTGCAAAATTAGGAAATATCTCGTACTGCCGTACGGATACTTTTGCAAAATGTAAAATATTAAAAAAAAATCAGATATAAAAAGTATAAATCCTTTGAGTCTATTTGCCAAAAAAAAAATCAGATATAAAAAGTATAAATCCTTTAAGCAATGTCTCACTCACATACCATAAATTATTATTTGTAGAAGTATAAAATGTGATTAATTATGTATAACAATTATATATATACTAACATGTCGTTGGCTGATACTAAATTTAAAAAATATGATTAACAGAATATTTTTTTACTGAAAATCATCCATCAGATTTTTTAATAAAAATTAATTATTAACAAAATTTATACATAATTACTGAAAATGGTATCATAGTAACCAAAAATCTTATATATTCACATTGAAGATATTATTTTTTAGGTTAAATAATAAATTATCATAATATTTTTAAATTAAATTATAAAAAACAAAACATTCGATAAATTTTTAGTATAATTTTTTTTTGTTAAATGTTAATGCAGATCAACTAGAGTGGATTAATATTATATATATATATATATATATATATATATATATATATATATATATATATATATATATATATATTTTATGAAATTTTATATACCAAAGTAAAGTTTGATATATTGAAAATATAACTTTAAATATAGTTATTCATAAAAATATAAATTCTAAAGATTAAATTTAGTAATGGCATCCACTGATTGTACGATTGTACGTCGTCCTGTGTTGTATTTCGACTACATTTTGATATGCATAGGGACAAATGGATGGAGAGGGGCAGAATGGGGTCCGAGCCAATATTACTAAGAAAATATGAATCACCAAAACATACAAGATTTTCACTATTAGAAAATACACTTTTTATATTGATTATTTATGACTTTTTATATGGATTTTCAATCGATGTTGAAAGTATTTTGATTTTTTAAAATCGATGTTAACGTAAAATTTATAACATCAGTTATCTAAATAACCGATGTTATATATTAAGAATTACACCAAAAAAATGAATAAATATTGACAGTTGATATCGGTTTTTACACAAAATCGATGTTAACTTATATATTAACATCGGTTTTGCATAAAAATCGATGTTAACTTATAGATTAACATCGGTTTTCTATAAAAACCGATGCTAAGTTAAAAACGTTAACATCGATTTTTATACAAAATCGATGTTAAATGATTTTAGGTTAACATCAGTTTTTAAACAAAAACTGATGTTAATCTATAAGTTAACATTAGTTTTTATAAAAAATCGATGTTAACGTTTTGGATATTAACATCGATTTTTTACGAAAATCGATGTTGATATAGACAAACAACATCGGTTTTTTGAGGAACCGATGTTAATCGATAAGTTAACATCGATTTTTGAAAAAAAAATCGATGTTGTTTGTGTATATCAACATCGATTTTTGTAAAAAACCGATGTTGTTTTTAGGTTTTTTTTATATACAGTTTCTGTTTTTACAAAAAATCCAAAATTTAACCTGTAAGATTGAAATCAGACCACAGATCACAACATATATCATTTGCATTCTGCTTTCAAACAGTTTTTAGTAGAAAGTTATAGTAAACTATCAATTGATAACTATGAATAAATGATTTATTAATAACTATCAATAAAGAATATTTAATGTTCAAATGACATAACAATTGACAAAAATGTAAAGCAAGGTAGTAAACTAATTAAGTAACCTAAAATGAAATAGTTCCCTAACATCCTAAGTTCTGTAACATCCTAACTCTGATTTCTAACTTTGAGATAAAATTGTGCCTACTGGATGCGAAGCGCCTTCAATCTCTCTGCTTCCAATGGTCTAACATCATTAAAATACTACATGATCAAATAAAACATAAGTTAATAATGTAATACCAATGTAATACATTATTTAAATTTAGTTGATTTGTTTGACTTACCCATTCAGGTAGGCTCCAAGGTAGATATCGTGTTTTGAGCTCTGCATCCAACTCTTGATGTAACTTTCTGATTCAAACTGTGATTGCCCAGATCTCTGAATGGATTGTGGCTCGAGGAATCCATTCACATCGGAATTCCCCGCTCGCATACTTGTCTTAGTCAGATGTCTGTTGTTGTTAAGACAAAGTTAATTATGTATTAATTTAAAAAAAATAACTTTGGTAATTCACAATAATCTAAATTGACTTACAGAATCCACAACTGTATAACAGATATGCTGAGACATTGACCACCGTGTGAAATTTTAGAGAGATCTTCGTGCTTGATGTACAATGGGAAGTCTTGATTAAACACCCCGAACACGGTAGCATCCCACATAACCTGGAGAGGCTTCAAGAAAAGCTATGGGATGGTCAATGTCGTCAGATATAGGGGATTATCGACCTCATGATTTGGTCTATCTGGAGGTTTTGTTGGAGACACAACTGCCTGTTTATCGAACATAGTTAATTAACATAATTTAATTACAGGAAACAATTCAATTGAAAAAAAAGAAGCATATAATGAGAGTAAAATACTTGTTCTAATACATGCTTCACAAGATGTGTCAGCCAAGCAAGGAAGGTGTTCAGTGCCTGCCCCACTAGTTGAACCTCGTTAGTGGGTACAAGAACGGGAGCCTCTGCATCTTTAACCTCCTCAACACCAACCTTCACTTGGCCATGCAACAAAGGGATGTTGTGAACCGCTGTGGATCCCTCATAAACTCTTCCTAGGGCAACCAGGTGGGAAGAATTTTCTTCGATGTACAACCTGCATTTGTTTGAGTCACCCGTCTCTGGATCGTTCCTTGAGGGATCAACACAACTCCCCTTTGTGCTAACACGAGCAGCTAAGGGACCAACCTCAGGCTTCGAAGGCAATGCAAGTCCCTGTGATTGCATCTATGACTGAAGCTGGGACTGCATCTGGTTGAACAATGCCATCAGCTACCGAGTCACTTTTTCTGTGATCAACTCCTCCAACTGGTCCCAGATTTGTTAAGTGAGTTGCTCGAGTTCTTCGGGAAGGATGGAGGAGGAACTATGGGTGCTTCGTGGAATCGATCCGAAGTATTACTTGATGGTAACACCGGCTCCAGCAGCACGCACACGGCCAGGGTGTTCTGGTCGCCCAATGGCAGCAGTAAGGACATCCTGACGTCCATGAGGGACAAACGAACCTTGTGACGCCTGCTCCTCCAAAGAATCCTATACAAAACACATATATTTGTCTAAGGCATTCATAGAATAAACAAACATAATAACAATTCTTAATTGAAAATGACTTACAATCTTCTCAGTGATTTCCTTTGCAACCTCAGACGACATCAGCCTAGTTTTCTTGGTGCGGGCCATCTTCCACTTCACGTGTCGTCTGATGGGAGATGGAGGGTTAATGACACCCTCAGTGCTTCCGGACTGAGCAGTTTCCTCTAGTTTTTTCTTTGTCTTCTCAACCATCAGCTTCTGTTCTAAATAGTCATAACCCCCACGAGACAACACGTGAGGGGCGGTGTTTTGCTTCAGGATGGCCTGTGCTTTTTTCCACACATCCTACAAAAATCGAACATTAATGAACAAAAGAATACTACAATCTATTATAAGAACTGAATTTTTAGTGGAAAAAAATTCAAATTACAAAGTACATACCTCCCATGAGGGATCCCTGTGGGTCTGACAAAACTGGGCCCATTTATCCTTGTTGATGCCGTATTTTTCACAGACAGTGTCGTCCACACCGTACTTGTCGGCTACAAGTGCCTATTTCCTGGTCAAATCGGATATAAACTGCCTCCACCGCTCACCCATAATCTGAAGAACTTTCTTCTTTGTCCTACTGTCAGAAGCTTCAAGGATTTCAAATTCTGCCTGACAAACAATAAATTAGGTTTTATTGTTAGTAAATTATAAATTTTGGCTACTAAAGAAAATCAAAGAAGAAAACTAAAATACCTGAATATCCTCTCATATTAAATCCTTCTGAGCAGCAGAGACTTCTTTCCAGGTCTCGTATGTCACGTCGACCTTATCATGAGCGACAATCCCTAAATATGTTCTTAATTTCTTCTTCTGGGGACCGTCGGCCTTGCCGGTCGCAGGATCAATTCTACCCCAGGTGGTCTAGTGGCCAAGGATCGTAGCTGTGTTGCTTTGCGTGTCTGCTTCAAGGTGGACGGAGACGTTGATGCTACTGCAGGAGGAGGAGGTGGCAAGGCAGGTGGAGTAGCCATGGTCCTGTAAAGAGAAAAACTAGAGTTAGGTAACATTATCAAAAAACACAGTATGAGTTATGTAAATCAATTTACCGAAATCAAATGCATAATTAGAAAATTACATTAGACGATATTAATTAATTCTCCTTCATCATGATCATTACGATTAGCATGAACGTCATCAGCTTCTTCTTCTTCTCTGACGATGTTAGGAGTCATTTGTGTGGACAAAGGACTAACATAAAATACCTGTTTAGCTTGTTCTGCCATGATGAAAGGGTCATTGTGGTAAGCTAGTTTCTTTAGGTCTACCAACGTAAATCCTACATCATCGGTCCGCACACCAGTGTTACTGTCAACCCATTTACATTTGAAAACACATACAGTAAATTTGACATAGTTAAGCTCCCAAATTTCATCAATGAACCCAAAGTAAGGGACGAAAGCTACACAGGGATTGTCATCATGCACACTTGCGAAATGTTGAGATTCAGCCCTTAGGGTGACCCTGTTGTTTTGCATTGTACTTTTGTCGTCTTGTGCTTTTGTGTAAAAGGAATACTTGTTTATGTCGTATCCTTGCCAAGTTATAACATGTCTTTTAGGCCCATCTGCTCGCTTTCTTAATGTTTCAAAAGCATTTTCATCAACAAAGATTGTATCTTTAAACCAATTAGAGAAAGTCTTGCTATTCTTTTTCAAGACCCAATTCTTTGACATTTTTGGATTATTTTGTTTGACTAAAGCTTCATGCTGAAGTATGTATGGCAAAACTTCATTACCGTTGTTCAACACATACAAGTGAGCTTGTAACAAATCTTCTACACTTGGAGTGATGACATGCAGTCCTCTTGAACCCTTATCGCCCACTCTGTCGTCATGGCGACACTCAGGAAGGCCAACAAGTTTAGCCTTTTCAATGTACTCTGAACAAAATTCAATGGCTTCTTCTGCAATGTACCTTTCAACAATAGATGCTTCTGGACGATGTAGATTCTTGGTATACCCTTTTAAGATCTTCATGTATCGCTCAACCAGGTGCATCCACCACAAATAAAAAAGACCACAACATCTGATTTCTCTGACCAGATGAACAATTAAGTGACTCATGATGTCAAAGAAAGCAGGAGGAAAATACATCTCCAATTGGCACAATATAATTGCGGCCTCATTTTTTAGGTAATCAAACTTGATAGGATCAAGGACTTTGCTACATATGGCATTGAAGGAAAAGCACAGGCAAGTTATGGCTAACCTGACTTTGTTAGGCAAAATGTCTCGTATGGCCACGGTTAACAATTGCTTCATCAACACATGAGAATCGTGAGACTTTAACCCTACTAGCTTAAGCTCCTTCAACTACACAAGGCTCTTAATATTTGAAGAGTATCCTTGTGGGACTTCGACTCACCACAGACACTGACAAAAACTTATCTTCTCCTTTCTGGACAATGTATGACAAGTTGGAGGCAAGTATATTTTTTTCCCATTAGACCTTGGATGCAATTATGATCGTATACCCATGTCAGCTAGATCTTGACGGGTATTCAGACCATCTTTCATCTTGCCTTGAATGTTAAGGAGCGTCCCAATGACACTGTCACATACATTTTTCTCCACATGCATAACATCAATACAATGTTTAACATCTAGATCAGACCAGTACGGAAGATTAAAGAAAATGGACCTCTTCTTCCATATGCAAGTCTTACTTTTATCCTTCTTTTGGGTCTTTCCAAATACAGTATTCAGGTGTTCAACCCGTTGGAAAACCTGTTCACCAGTCAACGGTATTGGCGTAGTTTCGTGCTCTTGACCTCCATTAAAAGATTTTTTCAATCGTCTCTAAGGGTGATGAGGTTTTAGAAAATGGCGATGCTTAGTGTACACTGATTTTCTACCATGTTTCAATTGTATGTAGCTTGTGTCTTCTTCACAGATGGGGCATGCATGATGACCCTTAACACTGTAACCGTTGAGATTCCTATATGCTGAAAAGTCATTAATGGTACAAAAAAGCATTGCACGCATTCAAAAGTCTCCTTGCGAAACCCATCAAACACTAAAAACCCCTTGTTCCACAACTTTCTCAAGTCTTCAATCAACGGACTTAGATAAACATCAATGTCATTTCTTGGTTGTCTTGGGCCCAATTTCATCATGGACAACATCATGTATTTTCGCTTCATGCACAACCAAGGAGGCAAATTGTAAATTACTAGCAAAACTAGCCATGAACTGTGTTGAGTGCTTAAATTGCCATATGGATTCATTCCATCACTTACTAGTCCAAGCCTAAGATTTCTTGTCTCTTTCCCAAAATTTGGATACAAACCATGAATCTTCTTCCACTGCAAGCAATCAGCCGGATGACAGACCATTCCATCAGAGTTTTTCCCATTTGCATGCCAGGTAAGGTCTTTTGCATCGTCTCCATTAGCAAAAAGACGCTTAAACCTTGGAATGATGGGAAGATACCAGAACACCTTCATTGGAGGGCCTCTCTTCGAGTTTTCATCAAAATTACAGTCCTCATCATCCTTCACTTTGTACCGTGATGCCCCACACCTAGGGCATTTGAACATTTCTTCGAATTCATGCCTGTACAGTATGCAATCATTCAGGCAAGCATGAATCTTCTGATACTCCATACCCATCGGACACAGTATCTTCTTGGCTTGATAGTAACTTTTAGGCAACATGTTTTGCTCTCGAAGTAGCTCGTGCACTACTTGAAGCAGTGAAGTAAAGCTTTTGTCACTCCACCCATATCTGGCCTTGACATTAATTAGACTTAACATTGCTGACAACAACGTCAAGGAATTCTTGCACCCCATATACAAAGGCTTCTTAGAATCACTTTGCAATCCTTCATACATAGGAGCATGTGCTTGCTAAAAAGACTCTTGTCCAAGGTCACGAATCATATCCTCCAAGCGATCTCCCATTTCTACATCAAACGGTTCAGATTGGGACCCACTCTGCATTTCTGTCAATTCACCATGCCATATCCACATCGTGTAATTCTTCTTAATCCCATCACACAATAAATGCTCCCGTATGTCGTCCGGTATTTGTCGTCTTCAGTTTAAACAATTGATGCAAGGACAATAATATTTTCCATCTTCATTTGGTCGATCTCTTTTTGAAGCAAATTGCAAGAACTGCTCATCGCCTTCCTCATATTCTGGGCTGATACGACTTTCATTCATCCAACTTCGATCCATCTAAGTAATAACTCCATGATACTCACAAAGTTATTCGATGCATGAAAATCTCACTTTTTTATTATAGGTGTGGCCCTATCCTATTCAGGAAGACTGTCTTTTATAGTAGCTTCATATGTCTGGGTTAATTCTATTTTGTTAAATTTGACAAAATTTTGGTAGCATTTCGCATTGGTCTCTAAGTACATGACATGAAATCGGTGAAATTAATTTCCCGATAATCAAGTATGCACTCAGAGAACAACTAGAAATGCATTGTATCGGAATTTCATCAAATTCAACAAAATAATTTTAACCTTAACGCATGAATCTACCATAAAAATATCAGTCTCCCCAAACTATCCAAACGGGCAATTCAAGATTGAATACAATGATTAATGCAAACTGTCCGCAAGAATCCTTGCATTCAATCTCAAACGGGAATCTAAGGTTCTCTCATCATGAACACAATTTGTATATCATATATCAATTGTCTTTAATGGCAGTGAACAAGTAATAAAAACATTAATTGGTAACAAACATTTGTAAGTAGCCCATAGAGTAGTGAGAACAGTCATACAATGTGAATAAGTGAAACAATTTCAAAATTTGACTTTTATAAGAGAAGTAACAGCAGTTTTATTGCCAAGATGCCTCATTCCTTAATTTTTCAACAATGTGATTTAATATTGTTGTTATACTTCTGATTTAGTTCTCTTGGAAACCTTGAGAAGGAACTGTGTAGGGAGATGTTCGATTCCACAGAGATTGCTAGGGAAGGGTAAAGGGAGGAGGTGGAGCATGAGGCTGTTTCTTGGTCTTCTTTCTTCTCAAGTAGTTGGAATAGGAAGTTGTTCTGATGGTGGTGGTGGTGATGGTGGTGGAGATCCTCGTGTCCCTCCATGATCGCATGGAGAGGAAGAAAATAAAATTTGGTGGTGTTGTGTGAGTGAGTGAGTTGTGTGTGTGTGTATGTTTGTCTTTGTGTGTGAGATAAAGAGAGATCATTTTTTTATGAGACAGGTTGTCAATTGTGATCAGTGAGTTTGTAGTTTAATATGTGTGGTGGCTCTTTCTGGTTTTTAAGAGAAGAGGGGATGTGTGTGTAGCTATTTAATTTGTTTTGTGTAAGGGAAGGAATTTGCTTTGAAATTCATGGGGTTTAGGAAAGAGAGAGAGGGAGAGAGGAGATAAGGGAGAGATGGGAGGGCAAGAGATTTAAGCAACTAAGATAATGAGTGGGAATTATATGATATAAAACATTCTAATGATGCCATTTTGCTGTACCTAGATCAAAATATTTGGAAAATGGCAAGATCATATGTTTCTCACTCCTTTCGAATTTAAATAAAATACCTTACCTGAATTTTAATTACATAAAAATTTTATTGGGATTTCTAACACTTTCATCAAGTTTAATGGCTTGATTTTCATCTACAACCATCTTGACTAGTTTTCTTTATCCCCTTGGGAGGGGTGCAATTGTCTCAGCCGCATGATATCATTTTAAGCAAGGATGATTTGTTTGTATGCTATTTTGAGCTATATTCCGATTATAATATTGATATAAATTTCTACCCCTGCGATTGTGCTGCTAGGATTAGGTGAATTATGATGGATGGCTCACCTTTGTTGTGAATTACTTTGAGTTCAAGAATGGTGCACCTCAAAATTTACCCATTCCATTTTTGTCAAATTAGATAGTGCTCATAGCACTTATGTCTTGTATTTATGCATAACAATTTATAACCAAAAAAGAGAGGGTGCCACTTTATTAGAGCTTAGTTTGAGACAATGGTTTTTGTAGTGAATAGTTAGAAATAAGAATCTGCACTGCTGTCTTTCTACATAAAATCATGGTTTGCTCAACCACAAAGATTGAACAATGTCCACAGTCCACTAGAAGGTCCTTGGTTCATGCTTTTTAGTTGCCTTTCATTGAAAGGTCATTTGTAAGTACCACTATAAGCCATCGCTGAGTCATCTAACTTATCTTGACCTTTGAATAGGACCTATTCCCTTAAACTTATTTTTTCTACAAAAAAAAAGAACCTTGTATTTTGGCTCTTCATGTTAGTTTAGTACATTGTTCCTTTTATCATATATATATTTTCAGTCTAGGGCTAGTTGAGTTTTTTTTTTTTTTACTAAGTTGGCATGATGGTGTAAACTTAGTATTGGGGGGTGGGGGTGCTATATTTATCTTCTTTCAACAATATTTGATAGCAACAATATGCAGCAACAAACCATTTTGGAAACATCAAAAACACAGCATGCAGAATAACCAATCAAGACAAAATAAGCAATAAAAAACACAGCAAAAACACTCTGAAGTAAGGATGTGGTGGCACTAACCTTCTAGTAGTTGAATATCCCAAATGTTGGTGCCGTTAGATATTGTCTCCGGTAGCAATTTGTTTTGAAATATGTTTGTTTCCTCCAAGGCACTAGCTGCCAAAAGCTATTAAGAATAATAGATAAGTAACTTGTAGTTCAAAAACTGTGGACATCACAGACCATGTAGCAAATGCAAAAAACAATCATGGTTGTGTGTTAGGAATGAAGAAAGCTGTTGTTGGGAATGGAAATAGGAGTTTGGAATGGAATTTGAATGATTTGAATGTTTAGGACCTAGTATTGCCCTTGGCAGGAACCACCAATAATGCATGACTTAAGTGTCCTGCTACTTATCAATAGACCAACACAAAAATGACTTCACCTTTTCCTACAAGACACATAAACAAGCTTACCTTAGAGCTATTGAGGCCTCAAAACATGCTAAATCACTTCGAGTTTTCTTTGACTGGAAAGACTACCTGAAATTCTACCAGCTAGGAACCTATTGGCCATACACTCCTTCCATACATTTGTTGTATGGTCTGCGAGCTGCTCTTGATCTGATTTTTGAGGAAGGACTTGAAAATGTGATTGCAAGACACATTTATTTAGGCAAAGCATGGTCAATAGTTTTAGAAACACAATATGTCCCCTCAACTTAATACAATTTTAGGAGATTACCAATCAGTTTAATAACTAATTAGTACTTGGCTTAAATTTTAAAATACTAACCATGTGCACAAAAATGGCAAAAAAGTATGGCACACAAAAAATGGAATGAAAACAGAGGGATTAGAAGTTACCCTGCCATATCGACCACTTGGGTCGATTTCCACATGACAATTTTCTCCCATATTTGATTCTTATCTATATATATACCAACTTAACAACCACCTCTTATGTATGCCTTTGACACTGCAACATAATTGTGCAGAGAACAAAAAAGGGATAAAATGAAAGTAGAACATGTGGAAGCAATGACTTCCAAGATTATTTTGATGATGCCAAAGAATCAAGAGTTAAGAAAGTTCCAAAGAATCAGGAGTCAAAAAGCTTCAAGAATCAAGTTTCAAAGAATCAAGATTCAAGAATAATCAAGTTTCAAGATTCAATCAAGTTTCAAGAATAATCAAGATCAAGATTCAAGACTCAAGATTCAAGAATCAAGGGAAGACTCAATCAAGATAAGTACTAAAAAAGTTTTTCAAAACATTGAGTAGCACAAGAATTTTTCACAAAATCTTTTACCAAAGAGTTTTACTCTCTGGTAATTGATTACCAGAAGGTAGTAATTGATTACCAGTAGCCAACATTGTTTTCAAAACTGATTTACAAAGCTGTAATTGATTACCATAATCATGTAATCGATTACCAATGTTTTAAAACGTTAGATTTCAAATTTCAAGAGTCACAACAAGTGATAAAACATTTTCAAATCATTTTAAACTTGTGTAATCGATTACACAATACTTGAAATCGATTACCGGTGTTTCTAAATGTTTTGATTTTCAAATTTAAACATGAAGAGTCACATCTGTTGATGTGTAATCGATTAGACCTTGATGGTAATCGATTACCAGTGACTGATTTTGAAAAATAAATTTCCAAAAGTCACAATTCTTAAAGTGACTTATTTCTGAAGATTTTTTCAAAAGTCACAACTTTTTAAGTGACTAGTTTTCAAAAGAGTCACAATTTTTAAAAGGTGACTAGTTTTAAGGATATTGCCAAGAGTCACTAACTTTAACTTGAGTCATCAAATGATTATAAATAAGTGACCATGGCACGAATTTCATATACAACTAAGATTGATTTCTTTCATTCAAAAGACTAATTTCTTTCATTCATTTCTCTTCATCTTTCTAAAAGTTTTTGTTCAATACTTTCTCTTTCAAGAAAAGTTCATTGACCAAAAACTTGTGCTATTCTTTTTCTTCATTCACTTCTTTCTCTTGCCAAAAGCTTCAAAGGACTGCCCGCTTGAGAATTCTTTTGTTTCTTCCCTTCTCCCTCTTGACAAAAGATTTCAAAGAACTAACCGCCTGAGATATCTTCTGTTTCTTACAAAAGATTTCAAAGGACTAACCGCATGAGATATATTTTTCCCTTTCCATTTATACAAAAGATTTCAAAGGACTAACCGCCTGAGATATCTTTTGTATCCCCCTCACAGAGAATTCAAGGGACTAACCGCCTAAGAATTCTTTGTCCTAACACATTGGAGGGTACATCCTTTGTGGCACAAGTAGAGGGTACATCTACTTGGGTTGTTATACTGAGAACAAGAGAGGGTACATCTCTTGTGGATCAGTTCAAGTGGAGGATACATCCACGTGGTTGTTCAAAGAGAACAAGGGAGGGTACATCCCTTGTGGATCTTTGGCTTGTAAAGGATTTTACAAGGTTGAAACAAATCTCAAGAATCGTTGGTTGCTTGGGGACTGGATGTAGGCACGGGTTGTGGCCGAACTAGTATAAATCTTGTGTTTGTCTTCTTCTTCCCTACACTTTTTAATTTCCGCTTTGTACTTTTAATTGCCGCTTTTACTTTTGGTTAAGTTATTGTTTCTATTCTTTACTTTCTTAACTTAGTAGTAAAAGCCTAGTTGAATCTAGTAACATTAAGAAGGATAAATTTTTAATTAGTCAAGACACATTAATAATTAATTTAACCCCCTCCCCCCTTCTTAATTATTCCGAGGCCACTTGATCCAACAAGTGGTATCAGAGCAGGTTTCTTGAGAAAAGTTTCACAACTTCAAGATAAATGACCTCTTTAAATTCTCTGTTTGTCAAAATAAATTTCAGGTATAGGTAAAATCTGAAATCATTTCAAGATCATGATGAAGATCAAGCTAACTTATGTCTCATGACAAAATCTCATGAGAACAACGAGGAAGAATTTGTAAGGAAGAAGTGGTACATCGATAGTGGATGTTCCAAGCATATGACAAGAGATGTATCCAAATTTACAACCATTTCCCCCAAGAAAAGTGGACATGTTACATACGACAACAACAACAAAGGAAAAATCATTAGAGTCGGCAAAATAGGTATGAGTTCCTCTATGTTGGATCAAGTGGCCTCAGAATAATTAAGAAGGGGGGGGTTGAATTAATTATTAACAAACCTTTACTAATTAAAAATCTATCCTTCTTAATGTTACCAAAAGTAAAAGTAATAATTAAAGTGCACAACGCAAATTAAAGAGTGTAGGAAAGAAGAAGACAAACACAAGAGTTTTATATAGGTTCGGCAACAACCCGTGCCTACATCCTGTTCCCAAGCGACTTGCGGTCCTTGAGATTTCTTTTCAACCTTGTAAAGTCCTTTACAAGCAAAGATCCATAAGGTATGTACCCTCCCTTGTTCTCTTTGAATAACCTAGTGGATGTACCGTCCACTAGAACTGATCCACAAGAGATGTACCCTCTCTTGTTCTCAGTCACAACAACCCAGGTAGATGTACCCTCTACTTGTACCACAAAGGATGTACCCTCCAATGTGTTAAGACAAAGTTCTTAGGCGGTTAGTCCTTCGAAACTTTGTGAATGGGGAAACAAAAGAATTCTCAGGCGGTTAGTCCTTTGAAATATTTTGTTTATTGGAAAGGGTAGAATCAAAAGAATTCTCAGACTATGTCGTTTTGAATTCTTTGACAAGGGAGAAAGGGAGACACAAAAGAATTCAGGCGGTTAGTCCTTCGTTCTTTTGGAAAAGGGAGAAGAGAGACACAAAAAGAATTCAGGTAGTTAGTCCTTGGTGAATTCTTTTTGGCAAAGGGAGAAGGGAATGAAAAAGATGAATAACACAAGTTTTGTTTTCAAGGTTTGGAAAACCAGAAAACTTAAGAAAGATTTTGACAAAGGAAGAAGAAGAAGAAATTCAAGAAGATGTTCAAAGAGACTCAAGGGTTGTAAAGGATTGAAATCAATGTATTCAATGTGTTGTAAAATGCATGTTAAGGTCTTGCTTTTATAGACTTTTCATGTCTGGTCAAGAAAACCATTAGAAGAGTTATAACCTTTAGAAAAACTTGAAAACCTTTGGAAGAGTTACATCTTTTGATTTTTGTTCAAAACTTATCACTGGTAATCGATTACCAAATCATTGTAATCAATTACACAAAGCATTTTTGTGAAAGGATGTGACTCTTCACATTTGAATTTGAATTTCAACGTTCAAACATACTGGTAATCGATTACCAAATCATTGTAATCGATTACACCATTTTGAAATCAATTGGAATGTTGTAAATTCAGTTGAAAGCTTTTTGAAAACAATCTTTGCTATTGGTAATCGATTACAATAAACTAGTAATCGATTACTAGAGAGTAAAAACTCTTTGGTAAAAGGTTTTGTGAAAAATTCATGTGCTACTCAATGTTTTGAAAAACTTTTTAGTACTTATCTTGATTGAGTCTTTTCTTGATTCTTGAATCTTTAACTTGATTATTCTTGATTCTTGATTCTTGAAACTTAAATCTTGAAACTTGATTCTTGAATCTTGAAATCAAATTTCCTCTTGATTCTTGAAGTGTTCTTGATTCAATCTTGAACTCATTCTCTTGGGCTTTTTGTCATCATCTTTGTTATCATCAAAACTCCTTGAATCAATCTTGATTCAACATCATGAAGCTTGCTTCTACACTCTACTCCCATTGAAAATGTGTTACTTGTATTAGGTTTAAAGCATAGTCTATTAAGTGTTAGTTAATTATGTGATAAAGGATATAAAGTATCTTTTGATTCTGAAAAATGTATTATCAAGCATGAGCATGACAAGGAAATTGAGCATATAGGTTTCAGAGAAAATAATGTTTACATGATTGATTTGAAACAAAAATCTGAAAATGATAAATGCTTTCTAAGTAAAGATAGTGATCCTTGGTTATGGCATAAGAGAATTGCTCACATGAACATGGATCATCTAAATAGATTAATTTCAAAAGACCTAGTTGTTGGTTTACCAAAATTAATGTTTGAAAAAGATAAGTTATGTGATGCATGCCAAAAAGATAAAGAAACAAAAGTATCTTTTAAATCTAAAAATATTGTCTCTACCACTCAACCATTACAATTATTGCATATGGATTTGTTTGGACCCTCTAGGGTCATGAGTTTTGGTGGTAGTTACTATGCCTTAGTAATTATTGATGACTATTCTAGGTATACTTGGACTTTATTTCTTACTCACAAAAATGATGCATTTCATGCATTTAGAAGACTTGCCAAAGTCATCCAAAACAAGAAAAATCTCAAAATTATCTCCAATAGAAGTGATCATGGAGGTGAATTTGAAAACAATGATTTTGAAGTGTTTTTTGATGAACATGGCATAGAACACAATTTTTCTGCACCTAGGACACCCCAACAAAACGGTGTAGTAGAAAGGAAAAATAGATCTTTAGAAGAAATCGCTAGAACCCTTTTAAATGACACTCCACTTCCAAAATATTTTTGGGCAGAAGCTGTCAACACCGCATGTTATATTATGAATAGAGCCTTAATAAGACCCATTCTTAAGAAAACCCCATATGAACTGTTTAACAATAGAAAACCAAACATTGCTCATTTACATGTTTTTGGATGTAAATGTTTTGTCCTAAACAATGGTAAAGAAAGCCTAGGTAAATTTGATGCTAAGGCAGATGAGGGCATCTTCCTTGGTTATTCCCTACATAGCAAAGCCTTTAGGATATACAACAAAAGAACCATGACAATTGAGGAATCAATGCATGTTTCTTTTGATGAAACTAATATTACCTCTCCGAGAAAGGAGTTTCTTGATGATATTGCAGATTCTTTGGAAGATATGCACAATCAAGAAAGGAATCTTAAAAGGAAGAAAAAGGAAGAAAAAGGAAGAAAACAATGATGTTCAAGATGACATAGCCCAAGAAAATGATGATCTTCCCAAAGAATGGAAAACTTCAAGAAATCATCCTCTTGACAACATCATCGGAGATATCTCAAAAGGGGTAACAACTAGACACTCTCTTAAAGATTTATGCAATAACATGACATTTGTTTCTATCATAGAACCTAAAAACTTTAAAGAAGCCATAATAGATGATCAATGGATAGTTGCTATGCAAGAAGAGTTAAATCAATTTGAGAGAAATAATGTTTGGGAACTAGTTGAGAAACCACATAACTACCCCATTATAGGAACTAAGTGAGTATTTAGAAATAAACTAGATGAAAATGGTATAGTAATTAGAAATAAAGCCAGACTAGTTGCAAAAGGGTACAACCAAGAAGAAGGGATAGACTATGAAGAAACCTTTGCACTTGTAGCTAGATTAGAAGCCATTAGGATGCTTTTAGCTTATGCATCTATTATGAACTTTAAACTGTATCAAATGGATGTCAAGAGTGCCTTCTTAAATGGTCTAATCCAAGAGGAAGTATATGTAGAACAACCTCCCGGGTTTGAAGACTCACAAAAATTAGATCATGTCTATAGGTTAAAGAAAACACTTTATAGGTTAAAACAAGCACCTAGGGCTTGGTATGAAAGATTAAGTAAATTCCTATTAGAAAAGAATTTCATTCGAGGAAAGGTAGATACCACCTTATTCATAAAGAAGAAGGATAATGATATCTTATTGGTACAAATTTATGTTGATGATATAATCTTTGGATCTACTAATGAATCTTTGTGCAAGGAGTTTTCTATTGACATGTAAAGTGAGTTTGAGATGTCCATAATGGGTGAGTTAAATTACTTTCTTGGATTACAAATCAAATAAACAAATGATGGGATTTTTGTCAACCAAGCAAAATATTGTAAGGAACTCATCAAGAGATTCGGAATGGAGAACTCAAAACACTTGGCTACTCCTATGAGCATTGGTTGCTACCTTGACAAAGATGTGTCCGATCAACCCGTTGATGAAAAGCAATATAAAGGTATGATTGGATCTCTACTTTACTTATCTGCAAGTAGGCCAGATATTATGTTTAGTGTGTGCATGTGTGTAAGATTTCAATCAAATCCAAAGTTTTCACATCTAATTGCAGTAAAAAGGATCATAAGATATCTCTTAGGAACAGTTAACTTAGGATTATGGTACCCTAAAAATTTTGTATGCAATTTAGTAGGATACTTAGATTCAAATTTTGCTGGATCCAAAACAGATAGGAAGAGTACTAGTGGCACATGTCAATTCATAGGATCTACTCTTGTCTCTTGGCACAACAAGAAGCAAAATAGTGTAGCATTATCCACAGCCGAAGCAGAATACATCTCTAGTAGTAGTTGTTTTGCACAAATCCTGTGGATGAAACAACAACTATCTGATTATGGGATTGTGTTAGACCATATCCCCATAAAATGTGGCAACACAAGTGCCATAAATATATCTAAGAACCTAGTTCTCCACTCTAGAACCAAGCACATAGAAATTAGGCATCATTTTCTTAGAGATCATGTCCTAAAAGATGACTGTGTTCTAGAATTTGTAGATACCAAAAATCAACTCGCAGATATCTTCACAAAACCACTACCCAAAGATTCCTTCTACACCATTAAAAGAGGATTAAGACTTCTAGATACCAATGACTTAGACAAATGATTTGTTTTATGTTATAATGACTTATGACTTGTTTAATACACATGCTTTTATTATGCTTTGTGAATGATTTATGACATTATGTTATTTATTCTCTGAACATTGGTTATGTGTTAAGTATTTGGTACTTAGTTAATTATGATTGAACTTGATGTTTTTATGTATTTTGCACTTAGATGTTTATGTTTTATTCTTAGACTTGGTTATTTTGATGATATATGACTGAGTGGTATATATTCAATTTGGTATTATTCAAATTATGCTTTATGTATATTTTAGAATCATTTATGTTTGTTTTACAAATTATGTTTTGTGTATGTTTTAAATTATTCATGTTTTACGCACTTTGGCCTTTTTGATGTTGCCAAAGGGGAGAGAAAAATGGATATTTTAGAAATCAAGATATTATATTTTCAAAGCTTTAAATTAAGCATAAATTCAAAAAGAAAGGGGGAGAAAGAGATGAGTGAATGGTAGAACAAAACTTGTATGTATCCTCTTGATTTCAGGATTGTCATCATAAAAAAGAGGGAGATTGTGGAAGCAATGACTTCCAAGATTATTTTGATGATTCCAAAAAATCAAGAGTAAAGCAAGTTCCAAAGAATCAGGAGTCAAAAAGCTTCAAGAATCAAGTTTCAAAGAATCAAGATTCAAGAATAATCAAGTTTCAAAGAATCAAGATTCAAGAATAATCAAGTTTCAAGATTCAATCAAGTTTCAAGAATCAAGATTCAAGAATAATCAAGATCAAGATTCAAGACTCAAGATTCAAGAATCAAGAGAAGACTCAATCAAGATAAGTACTAAAAAGGTTTTTCAAAACATTAAGTAGCACAAGAATTTTTCACAAAATCTTTTACCAAAGAGTTTTACTCTCTGGTAATTGATTACTAGAAGGTAGTAATCGATTACCAGTAGCCAACATTATTTTCAAAACTGATTTACAAAGCTGTAATCGATTACCATAATCATGTAATCGATTATCAATGTTTTAAAACATAAGATTAAAAATTTCAAGAGTCACAACTAGTGATAAAACATTTTCAAATCATTTTAAACTTGTGTAATCGATTACACAATACTTGTAATCGATTACCGGTGTTTCTAAATGTTTTGATTTTCAAATTTAAACATGAAGAGTCACATCTGTTGATGTGTAATCGGTTACAACTTGATGGTAATCGATTACCAGTGACTAATTTCGAAAAATAAATTTTCAAAAGTCACAATTCTTAAAGTGACTTGTTTCTGAAGATTTTTTCAAAAGTCACAACTTTTTAAGTGGCTAGTTTTCAAAAGAGTCACAATTTTTAAAAGGTGACCAGTTTTAAAGAAATTGCCAAGAGTCACAAACTTTAACTTGAGTCATCAAATGATTATAAATATGTGACCTTGGCACGAATTTCATATACAACTAAGATTGATTTCTTTCATTCAAAAAGACTAATTTCTTTCATTCATTTCTCTTCATCTTTCTAAGAGTTTTTGTTCAATACTTTCTCTTTCAAGAAAAGTTCATTGACCAAAAACTTGTGTTATTCTTTTTCTTCATTCACTTCTTTCTCTTGCCAAAAGATTCAAAGGACTAACCGCCTGAGAATTCTTTTGTTTCTTCCTTTCTCCCTCATGACAAAAGATTTCAAAGGACTAACCGCCTAAGATATCTTTTTCCCTTTCCCTTTATACTAAAGATTTCAAAGGACTAACCGCCTGAGATATCTTTTGTATCCCCCTCACAGAGAATTCAAGGGACTAATTGCCTAAGAATTATTTGTCCTAACACATTGGATGGTACATCCTTTGTGGCACAAGTAGAGGGTACATCTACTTGGGTTGCTATACTGAGAACAAGAGAGGGTACATCTCTTGTGGATCAGTTCAAGTGGAGGGTACATCCACTTGGTTGTTCAAAGAGAACAAGGGAGGGTACATCCCTTGTGGATCTTTGGCTTGTAAAGGATTTTACAAGGTTATTGGAAATCTCAAGAACCGGTGGTTGCTTGGGAACTGGATGTAGGCCCGGGTTGTTGCCGAACCAGTATAAAAACTTGTGTTTGTTTAGAACAAATGCATATTCATGGACAAGATTCTAAAGGAAAAGGAGAAGGAAACAATGAAGATCCTCCAATAGAAGCCAAAACAAATGATGAACTTCCAAGAGAATGGAAAGCTTCAAGAGATCATCCCTTTGACAACATTATTGGTGATATCTCAAAAGGGGTAATAACTAGACATTCTCTTAAAGATTTATGCAATAATATGGCTTTTGTGTCTATGATTGAACCTAAAAATTTAAATGAAGCCATAATAGATTATCATTGGATAGTTGCTATGCAAGAAGAACTAAATCAGTTTGAGAGAAACAATGTGTGGGAACTGTTAGATCAAGTGGCCTCGAAATAATTAAAAAGAGGGGGTCGAATTAATTATGAACATGTCTTGACTAATTAAAAGTTTATCCTTCTTAATGTTACTAGACTCAATTAGGCTTTACAACTAAGTTATAAGAAAGTAAATAACAGAAACAATAACTTAGACAAAAAGTAAAGCGGAAATGAAATGTATACAGCAGAAATTAAAGAGTGTAGGGAAAAAGAAGACAAACACAAGAATTATACTGGTTCGGCCACAACCCGTGCCTACATCCAATCCCCAAGCAACCACCGGTTCTTGAGATTTCCAATAACCTTGTAAAATCATTTACAAGCAAAGATCTACAAGGGTGGTACCCTCCCTTGTTCTCTTTGAACAACCAAGTGGATGTACGCTCCACTTGAACTGATCCACAAGAGATGTACCCTCTCTTGTTCTCAGTATAACAACCCAAGTAGATGTACGCTCTACTTGTACCACAAAAGATGTACGCTCCAATGTGTTAAGATAAAGAATTTTTAGGCGGTTAGTCCCTTGAATCTTTGTAAGGGGGAACAAAAGATATCTCAGGAAGATATCTCAGGCGGTTAGTCCTTTGAAATCTTTTGTTTAAAGGGAAAGGGGAAAAGATATCTCAGACGGTTAGTCCTTTAAAATATTTTGTAAGAAACAGAAGATATCTCAGGCGGTTAGTCCTTTGAAATCTTTTTTCAAGAGGGAGAAGGGAAGAAACAAAAGAATTTTCAAGCGGGAAGTCCTTTGAATCTGTTTGTAAGAGAAAGAAGTGAATGAATAAAAAGAATAGCACAAGTTTTTGGTCAATGAGCTTTTCTTGAAAGAGAAAGTATTGAACAAAAACTTTTAGAAAGATGAAGAGAAATGAATGAAAGAAATCTTGTTATGCATGAAAGGAATCATTATTTAAAATTCGTGTCATGGTCACATATTTATAATCATTTGATGACTCAAGTTAAAGTTTATGACTCTTGGAAATTTCTTTAAAACTAGTCACTTTAAGAGTTGTGGCTTTTGCGAAAACTAGTCACTTAAAAAGTTGTGACTTTTGAAAAAAATCTTCAGTAACAAGTCACCTTAAGAATTGTGACTTTTGGTAATTTATTTTTCAAAACAAGTCACTGGTAATTGATTACCATCATACTGTAATCGATTACACATCAACAGATGTGACTCTTCATGTCTAAATTTGAAAATTAAAACATTTAGAAACGCTGGTAATCGATTACAAGTACTGTGTAATCGATTACACAAGTTTGAAATGATTTGAAAATGTTTTATCACAAGTTGTGACTCTTGAAATTTGAAATCTAACGTTTTAAAACATTGGTAAACGATTAAAGCTTTGTAAATTAGTTTGAAAACAATGTTGGCTACTGGTAATCGATTACTGCCTTCTGGTAATTGATTACCAGAGAGTAAAACTCTTTGGTAAAATTTTTCTTTTGAAAATTTTTTTTGAACAAAATTGTGCTATTCAATAGTTTTTGAAAAACTTTTTTAATACTTATCTTGATTGAGTCTTCTCTTGATTCTTGAATCTTGAGTCTTGATTCTTTACTTGAATCTTGAATCTTGATCTTGATTATTCTTGAATCTTGAATCTTGATCTTGATTCTTGAAACTTGCTTGACTCTTGATTCTTTGGAACTTTGCTTGACTCTTGATTCTTTGTCATCATCAAAATAATCTTGGAAGGCATTGCTTCCACAATCTCCCCCTTTTTGATGATGACAATCCAGAAATGAAGAGAATACATACAAGTTTTGTTCTATCGTTCACTCATCTCTTTCTCCCCCTTTCCTTTTGAATTTATGCTTAATTTTAAAGCTTTGAAAATATAATATCTTGATTTCTAAAATACCCATTTTCTCTCCCCCTTTGGCAACATCAAAAGGCCAAAGTGCGTAAAATAAAATCATACATAAATAGTTTTAAAAAATACACAAAGCATAATACCAAATGTAAGTACATGAAACTATACATATATCATCAAAATAACTAACACATAATCATATACATCTAAGAGAAAATAAATATAATCACCATGTTCAGTCGTAATTAACTAAGTATAAAATACTAAAAACAATCCCAAATGTTCAGAGAATAATGTCATAAAAACATAGCCAAATACAAGGCTTAAGATTAAAATATAATAATAAATAAATCTATGAGGATGGAGGTGGAAGGTCGAAGCACTGACGAACATAACTCACATCCTCCTCAAGCTTGGTGATGCGTGTATCCATTCCTGCAAACCGTGCATCCATGGCATCAATACGACTGTCCAATGAGTCAAAGCATTCACCGACGAAGGTGTGGAGTCCATCCAACCTGTCAAGAATGTTGTGCATAAGAGATGAAGAATCATCTCTCTAAGGAGGTGGTGATGGAGAACGGTCTTCAGCGGCCTGTACTGGAGCGTCTTTCTTCACCCAAGAACCATTTCTCTCTTTGTGGTATCCAAAAGATGAGACCACATTCGCACCGATAGAGAAAGATCTCTTGACTTTAACAAAAGGTTCAGAGTCAAGAGGGACATTAAAATGTAGTAAGAACAAGGTGATCAAATGAGGATATGGAAGTGGAGCATTTGATCGCAATGCCTTATGCATGCGATATCTCACAAGATAAGCCCAGTCGATTTGATGACCGGTTAAGAAAACCCACATAATTATCAAATCTTCCTCAGAAACTTGTGCAAGGTTGGATGATCTAGGGAGTAGGATGTGCATAATCAAGTAGTGCATGATGCGGCATTCAAATGCCAATGAACCGGCAAGAAGCCTTCCGGTCATATCCGCTTGGTTGGTGCAAACCATCCGGCGAGCATCAGAAATAGAAAAATCGAAGTTCCACTCATCATCAAGTGTACCCTCAAACGGTACACCGTCATTGGATAATTGAGTGAGTTCAAAGAGAAGGGACTGATCTATGACCATTTTAATCCCATATACTTCATAAATCAAGGAATCTTCATAAATTTCCAAGTTAGAATAAAAAGCTCTAACTAATTCAGGATAAAAAGGAAGTTTCATGGAAATAAATTGAATTAAACCAGAATTATGAAATGCTTAAAAACAATCAAACACTTCATCATCAAAGAAAGATAAGTCTACAAACTTAGGGTCGATAATGGAACGAGAAGAGAAAAGGGAATTGTACCGGATACGTTTTTCTTCTGAGGAAAACAATGTAGGAGATGATATGGAGGGAGGAATTTGGGTTGTTTGCACCTTGGATGATCCGTGACTTCGAGTTCCAATGACTACGGATGAAGTCAAAACGCCCTTTCGCTTCTTTAATGGTTCTACCATTTGAAGGATTTTTTGGAAGTTTTGATCGGTGGAGATGAAAAAGAATGAAAAATGATGAATTTTGGGCTTTGTGGGACGTGATTTGGTTGAGAAATAAGGAAGTTATGTGATTTTGAAATTTGGGAGAAAAGGGTTCGTCGCGGAGAAGAAATCGCGAATGGCTATGTTTCTGATGTTTTGAATTTATAAAGGGAGAAGCGCTGTAATCGATTACATAGATCCTATAATCGATTACATGTAGATTGTAATCGATTACAAGAAGTTTGTTCTACTGTAATCGATTACATATAGTGGTAATCGATTACTAGAGAACTAACCCCTAAAAATCTAAGTAAAACTTATCAACAAATATTATGGTAATTCTTTACTTAATTCAACTATTTTGCATATCAATATAATTATAACAAAAATTCAATCATGTCAAACTATGCATAATCATTTCAAACATAATCATTAAAAAAATCAATTAATCATGTATATTCAAATATATCAAACAAGAATCAAACAAGGATTGAAGGATATAGAACACAGGCATTATCAAACATTAAAAAAAAAAACTTCATGCTTTGAGAAAGAAAATTAACTCAATCAAACATATAAGCTCAAATTCACAATAGCAATCAATCAAGACAAACAAATCAATTTTTTTAGTCATCATATAAACAAGTTAATTGAAAGGAAAGTTTCAACCAACTTAATTTAAAATAGAATGGTTTTGATGTGACCTTTTTCATGATTTAAGTGCCTAGATCTTTAAAGATGGAAGTCAGACTTTTGCTTTTTGCTTAATCTTCTTGAGAGATGTTCTCATCGCTTTCATAGTCCTTGGATAGAAGGTTGGTCTCCTTCTCCGAACCATCGGATGAGTCATTGTCATCCCAAGCAGTATACGCCTTCTTGGATCTTCTTTCTTCATGGCTTTTCTTCTCATTCTTTTCTGGCCATGATTCATTTGTGGGACAGTGTGCCTTTATGTGACCGGGTCGATTACACTTATAGCATTTAAGTGTTGGGGAACCTTCTTGAGATCTCTTCCCATTGTCGAAGTTATGGGGTCTCTCCATTCTTCTATTTTTGACGAATTTATGAAACTTCTTCACAAAGAGTGAGAAGTCCTCTTCATCATCAAATTCTTCTTCTTCTTTTTCTTCTTGCATTGAGGAGGAGGCTTTGAGTTCTATGCTTATTTTCCTTTTGTCGGTCTTTTCATTTTGGTTGAGACGTTGAAGTTCCATTTCATGTTCCTACAGTTTGCGAAAAAGAGAGGCAAGAGACATAGAAGAAAGATCTTTACTTTCAGAAATGGAAGTTACCTTGGGCTGCCATTCCCTACTTAAGTATCTCAAAACTTTATTAATTAAATCTTCATTAGGAAAGGTTTTTCCTAAGGAGGAAAGGTGATTGACTATGTGTGTGAATCTTTTCTGCATGCTTTGGATGTTCTCATTAGTGTTTATCCTAAATAATTCATATTCATGTGTAAGGGTATTGACTCTAGATCTTTTCACATCAGTGGTGTCTTCATGTGTAAGTTGGAGAGTATCCCACATCTCCTTTGCATTTGAACAGTTTGACACTCTAAAATATTCATCTATTCCTAGGGTAGAAGTAATAATGTTTTTGGCTTTAAGATTATATTGGATTCTTCTTCTATCTTCTTCAGTCCATTTATCTCTAGGTTTTTTTGTTGTTGTGCTTGTGCTTGCATCTACTATGGTGGGTAAATAAGGTCCTATTTCTATTGCTTCCCAAATATTAAAATATATGGCTTCAATAAAGATTTGCATTCGGGTTTTCCAATAGTGGTAACCCTCACCATTAAAGATAGGTGGCCTATGGATGGAGTTTCCCTCGGGAAACAAAGAATTTAAGGAGGCCTTGAATCTTGAAGTTGTGCAACTTTTCTCAAGATACTTGCTCTGATACCACTTGTTGGATCAAGTGGCCTCGGAATAATTAAAAATAAGGGGTTGAATTAATTATGAACATGTCTTGGCTAATTAAAAATTTATCCATCTTAATGTTACTAGACTCAATTAGGCTTTACAACTAAGTTATGAGAAAGTAAATAACAGAAACAATAAGTTAGACAAAAAGTAAAGCGGAAATGAAATAAACACAGCGGAAATTAAAGAGTGTAGGGAAAAAGAAGACAAACACAAGAATTATACTGGTTCGGCCACAACCCGTGCCTACATCCAATCCCCAAGCAACCACCGGTTCTTGAGATTTCCAATAAACTTGTAAAATCATTTACAAGCAAAGATCTACAAGGGATGTACCCTCCCTTTTTCTCTTTGAACAACCAAGTGGATGTATGCTCCACTTGAACTGGTCCACAAGAGTTATACCCTCTCTTGTTCTCAGTATAACAACCCAAGTAGATGTACGTTCTACTTGTACCACAAAGGATGTACGCTCCAATGTGTTAAGACAAAGAATTTTTAGGCGGTTAGTCCCTTGAATCTTTGTAAGGGGGAACAAAAGATATCTCAGGAAGATATCTCAGAAGGTTAGTCCTTTGAAATCTTTTTGTTTAAAGGGAAAGGGAAAAAGATATCTCAGACGATTAGTCCTTTGAAATCTTTTGTAAGAAACAGAAGATATCTCAGGCGGTTAGTCCTTTGAAATCTTTTTGTCAAGAGGGAGAAGGGAAGACACAAAAGAATTCTCAGGCGGTTAGTCCTTTGAATCTTTAGACAAGAGAGAAGGAATAAAGAAGAAGAATAGCACAAGTTTTCGGTCAATGAACTTTTCTTGAAAGAAAAAGTATTGAACAAAAACTTTTAGAAAGATGAAGAGAAATGAATGAAAGAAATCTTGTTATGCATGAAAGGAATCATTATTTGAAATTCGTGTCATGGTCACATATTTATAATCATTTGATGACTCAAGTTAAAGTTTGTGACTCTTGGCAATTTCTTTAAAACTAGTCACTTTAAGAGTTGTGACTTTTACGAAAACTGGTCACTTAACAAGTTTTGACTTTTGAAAAAAATCTTCAAAAACAAGTCATCTTAAGAATTGTGGCTTTTGGTAATTTATTTTTCAAAACAAGTCACTGGTAACCGATTAGCATCATAGTGTAATCGATTGCACATCAACAGATGTGACTCTTCATGTTTAAATTTGAAAATCAAAACATTTAGAAACACTGGGAATCGATTACAAGTATTGTGTAATCGATTACACAAGTTTGAAATGATTTGAAAATGTTTTAGCACAAGTTGTGACTCTTGAAATTTGAAATCTAACGTTTTAAAATATTGGTAATCGATTACAGCTTTTTAAATTAGTTTGAAAACAATATTGGCTACTGGTAATCGATTACTGCCTTCTGGTAATCGATTACCAAAGAGTAAAACTCTTTGGTAAAATTTTTCTTTTGAAAAATTCTTTTGAACAAAATTGTGCTATTAAATAGTTTTTGAACAAACTTTTTTAATACTTATCTTGATTGAGTCTTCTCTTGATTCTTCAATCTTGAGTCTTGATTATTTACTTGAATCTTGAATCTTGATCTTGATTATTCTTGAATCTTTAATCTTGATCTTGATTCTTGAAACTTGCTTGACTCTTGATTCTTTGGAACTTTGCTTGACTCTTGATTCTTTGTCATCATCAAAATAATCTTGGAAGACATTGCTTCCACAAGAACTAGTAAAAAAACCTGAAAACTACCCCAGGATTTGAAAACTCAGACAAGCCTAATCATGTTTATAAATTGAAAAAGGCTTTATACAGATTGAAACAAGCCCCAAGGGCTTGGTATGAGCGTCTGAGTAAGTTTATGTTAGATAAAAACTTTTCTAGAGGTAAAGTGGATACCATTCTTTTTATAAAGAGAAAATTAAATGATATTCTACTAGTTCAAATATATGTTGATGATATTATTTTTGGATCCACTAATGATTCACTGTGCAAGGAATTCTCTCATGACATGCAAAGTGAGTTTGAAATGTCTATGATGGGAGAACTCAACTTCTTTCTTGGATTACAAATAAAGCAAACCAAAGAAGGAATCTTTGTCAATCAATCGAAATACTGCAAGGAATTAATTCAAAGATTTGGAATGCAAAGTGCTAAGCACATGGCTACACCCATGAGTACTGCTTGCTATTTAGATAAAGATGAAACCGGTCAATCTATAGACATCAATCAATATCGAGGTATGATCGGATCACTTCTTTCTTTGTCTGCTAGTAGACCTGATATCATGTTTAGTGTATGCATGTGTGCTAGATTTCAGTCCAATCCTAAACAATCACATCTAAGTGTAGTTAAAAGGATTATAAGATATTTGTTAGGTACAATAAATATAGGTCTGTGGTATCCTAGAAATTCCACATGCACTTTAGTAGGATACTTAGATTCTGATTTTGCTGATTCTAAAACAGATAGAAAGAGCACAAGTAGGACATGTCAATTTATTGGATCTGCTCTTGTATCATGGCATAGTAAGAAACAAAATAGTGTTGTTTTATCTACTGCTGAAACAAAATATATTTTTGCTGGCAGTTGTTGTGCCCAAATTATATGGATGAAGCAACTACTATCTGACTACGGAATCCTTCTTGATCATATACCCATTAGGTGTGATAATACAAGTGCAATAAATCTATCCAAAAATCCAGTACAACACTCTATAACCAAGCATATAGAAATTAGGCACCATTTCTTAAGAGATCATGTTCTAAAGGGAGATTGTGTTCTAGAATTTGTTGATACAAAGAATCAGCTTGCTGGTATCTTTATAAAACCTCTCCCTAAGGAAACATTCTTTGCCATTAGGAGAGAATTAGGCCTCTTAGATGTTAGTGATTTACATAAATAAGGATTGATTGGTTGATTGAAACATTTGTGTTTAATGATTGATTGATAGAGTTTGATGATGTTTTTCAGACACAGACATAGGTACTTTTTAGGAGAAAAGCCTTGATTGATGTTTAAATTTCCATGCACTTTGGCTTTTTGATGTTGCCAAATGGGGAGAGAAACAGGCTTAGAAATCAAGAGATAAATTTAAGAAGAATTAGGCATAATCTCCAAAAGAAAGAGGGAGTATGGGATGAGTGAACGATCAATCAAAACTTGTACATACTATCTTGATTTCAGGATTTGTCATCATCAAAAAGTGGGAGATTGTAGAAGCAAGGCTTCAAGAAGATGTTTTGATGATGCCAAAGGAATGCGCTTCTCAAGTTTTATTCAATCCAAGATATATGATCAAGAAAACCTCTAGACTCTTGAAAGTTGAAAATGAAAGTTGGAAGTTGGAAGTGGAAGTTAATGGAAGTTGAAAGTTGAAAATGGAAGTTGGAAGTTGGAAGTGGAAATTATTAGAAGTTGAAAGCTGAAAATGGAAGTTGGAAGTGGAAGTTACAGGAAGTTGGAAGTTGGAAGTGGAAGTTATTGTAAGTTGAAAGTTAAAAATGGAAATTGGAAGTGGAAGTTACTAGAAGTTGAAGTTGGAAGTGGAAGTTGTGTAATCGATTACAGTGAGTTGGTAATCGATTACTAGTATTTAAAACTTCAAATTTTAAATGTGAAGAGACATTACTCTTTAGAAGTAACTGTGTAATCGGTTACATCATTATGGTAATCAATTACAAGTAAGGATTTTCGAAAATAATTCTCAACAGTCACATCTTTTCATTTAAATTTTGAATGGCCATTAAAGGCCTATATATATGTGACTTGGGCACGAAATTCTCTGAAAGTTTTTCCCAGTTCTCAAAAGGCATAATCCTCTCAAACAAAAATCTCTTATCATCCAACATTCCTTGGCCAAAAACTTGTGTTATTCAATAAGGACTTGAGTGCTTCATTGTAAACATCTATCTCTTTCAAGAGAGATCATCTTCTTCTTCTTCTCTTTCTAATCAAAGGGCTAAGAGACTAAGAGTCTCTTGTTGTAAAGCATCTGAACACAAAGGAAGGGTTGTCCTTGTGTGTTTCAGAAAGTGTAAAGGAATTGTGAGATAGTGGAACTCCCAAGCGGGTTTCTTGGGGACTGGACATAGGCAACGGACTTTGCCGAACCAGTATAAAAACTATGTTTGCACTTTCTCTTCCCTTAAACTCTTTTATTTATTGTTGCTTAACATTTACATTCAGATTGTTTAATTTGAATTATCATTTGGAACTTGCATTAAAATCAAAGTAGAATTTTTAATTGGGGAAATAATTTGTAATATCTTAATTCAACCCCCCCTTCTTAAGATATATGAGGCCACTTGTCTAACATTGTGTCATACCCTAATTTCGTCCGGGGACTTTTGCTTGATGACATGCGACCTTTCTTTGGTCCTTGTGAGGTGCTTGGCACCCATCATTAGGCAATTTGTGAAATTCCAGGACATGCCGGAAAACCAAAAAAATATTGATGCACAATCCGTAAGTTTCCGTGACACACCGGAAATCAAATGGAAGCATCGTTGCATAATTAAGTGAGGTTCCGTAACATTCCGTAAGTCAAAAAGGGGATGATTATGTGATCCGCAAGGTTCCGTAACATTACGGAAAGAAAACAAGTATCGTTACGAAATTCGTAAGTTTCCGTAACTTTACGAAAAAAGAATCACCAAAAAAAGCAGAGGGGGGTGTACTTAGTAAAAATGGGGGTGCAAATAGCACCCAGGCCCACTTGGGCCCTCCAGAATATTCCTCCAGAAGGCTGTTGCTTCTGGAGGAAGCAACCTGGCTCGCCTGGGCGAGCTGGGCGGCAAGCACCTCCCCTATTTTGCTATAAATAGGGGAGGAAGTGAAGAAGAAAAGGGTTCAGCCCCTTAGGCACTTCTCTCTCTTTCGAATTTGCTTGGAAAAATTATTTCCGTGAAGAAAATCTAAGCCGAGGCGCTTCCGAAACGTTTCCGTAACATTTTCCGTGAGGAATTTCGCAAAGGTTTCAACTGTTCTTCGACGTTCTTCATTCGTTCTTCATCGTTCTTCGATCTTCAACGGGTAAGTACCTCGAACCAAGCTTTTCGATTCATTCTATGTACCCGTAGTGGTCCACATTGTGTTTCGTGCATTTTTATTCTCGTTTTGTTTACTTTTTATACCCCCTATTGACGTGCTTAAGCCATTTTACTTAAGTCATTTCTCGCTTAACTTAAAAATAAAATCAATTTCCACCGAACGTTTGAATTGCATTATCCGCTAACTTCGGTTAAAATAAATTCCGACCGTTCGGTCGTGCCGTAACCACGTTGGAAATCAAAAAACATCTTTTAGCAAAATAAAGCGGAAAATCAATCGGACGTTTTCTCTTTGGGATTTCTCATTCTTAATCGAATTGATTAATAACTAAAGTGAAACTAAGGCTAAAATCAACTTGCCTAGTCAAGCTCGTCCACAAAAATAGGATTTTTAAGTTTGTCATTTCAAATTTCTCACTAAGTAAAATGGATCATTTTTAAGGTCCAACGCCTTAAAATGATCACCACTTAAGTAAAAAAGAATCACTTGATAAGAAAGAACTACGTAGGTGTGATTTTCTCATCCCAAAATTGAGGAATACGTTGGAGCAAAGGGAAACACCCTTGTCGACCACAAAAAAGGAAAAAATATATAAAGGGTATAAAGGATATAAGGACATAAAAGGGAACGTAAAAATCAAAGTCATGTTTGCACATTCGATTAAAGGCTGCCGTCCCTTGTGACGGACGTGTGGGGTGCTAATACCTTCCCCGTGCGTAAATACAACTCCCGAACCTTTTCACTTAAAGTTCGTAGATCGCGTCTTTTCCGGTTTTTCCGACGTTTTCCTCAAATAAACGTTGGTGGCGACTCCGCGCGTATTCCTTTCGTGGAACACGCATCCCGCGAGTCTCGCGTCGCCCTCCCGCCGAAGGGTAGGTTGCGACACATTGGTATCACCTTGATCATCAAATCTAACCAATTTTCATTGTTGTTAACCTTTTCAAGTTTTAAAATCTTATCCTCTAACATATCTAGTATTCAATGATAATGGACTTCTATGTGCTTTGAACGGTAGTTAAATGTTGAATTTTAGCTAGGTGTATGGCATTTTGATTATCAGAATGAACCACATAATTTTCTTGTTCAATGCATAACTCATGAAGAAAATTCTTCTTTCACAACATCTCTTTGCATCATTTAGTAGCTGCAATATATTCAACCTCATTTGTTGATAGAGCCTCACACTTTTGAAGTTTGGGTTGCCATGACACAGCTCCCCCTATAAAAGTAGTTAGATATCCTAATGTTGATTTTCTAGAATCAACATCTCTAGCCATGCCCACATATGTGTATCCTTCTAACACATGCTTTCCCTTATAAAAGCACAAACACTGCTAGTTGTGCTACGAAGATATTTGAGTATCTATTTTATAGCAGCCCAATGTTCCTTCCTAGAATTACACAAGAATTAACTCACAACACCGACTACATAAGCAATATCAGGTCTTGTACAGCACCGACTACATTGATAAAATTAAGTACTCTTGGTGTTTTCTTGTTTTTGAACCTATGATTTTGATTCCTTTGATTTTGATATGATTATGTAAAATGATTTGAGGGGTTTTGTTCCCCATGCTGTGAGAAACATTTCTAAATAATTCGTTTGTGTCTTGGACAAGATTTACTAGATTAACGTGAGAATTAGATTGTTGGAAATGTTCTTTGTCATGTTTTGGTCTCATAAGCTTATTACGTGTTGATGATTATAACACACACTCACACACACACACACACACACACACACACACACACACACACACACACACACATATATATGTATATGAATTGTTAAAATAAATTAGGAATTAATAGTTCAAATGATAAAATTAAATTGAAGGAAATTAATATATTAAGGTTCAACGATAAATACTTTCAATGCATTTTTAGTTTAATTATTTGTTAACTCTTTTTAATTGAAAATAATATAGTTCGATTTAATGTAGACATGTTTTGTACCATGTAAATATTAATATTGTGTGATGTTTATATGATTCATGAGGTGTGATAACATGTTGCTTTGGGATTATAACATTGTAATTAAGATTGGGTGTATGTGATAAATTGAGTGTGTGTTGAATTGTAAGATACATGTGTATTGAGATTTTGTACGCATTGAGTTGTGAGCTATGAACAATACAATCACACAACTGTAAGACCCTTTAAGGACGACGAGTTAATTTGTGATGGGATCTACTGTAGGAACCCGACAAGTTGAATCACTTTGAGGCGCGTCGAGTTAAAATGATTTTGAAAACAATTGAGTAGTTGTGTGTATTGCACAGTTCAAACTCCAGTGGCACATATATTGTAGAAGCAAGTTTCATGATGATGAACCAAGAAATTTTGATGATGCCAAAAGCCCAAGTGATTAATTCAAGACTTCAAGATCAAGCATCAAGAATCCAATCCAAGATTCAAGATTCAAGAGAAGAAATCAAGAAGCAACAAGTCAAGACTTCATATAGGATAAGTATTAAAAGATTTTTTCAAAAACCAAATAGCACAGTTTTGTTTTACAAAAGAATTTTCTCAAATTTTCTAGGTTACCAGAGTGATTACTCTCTGGTAATTGATTACCAGTTATCAGTAATCGATTACCAGTGACCAGTTTGGTTTTCAAAATGTTTTCAAATGATTTGTAACGTTCCAAAATGTTTTTCAAATAGTGTAATCGATTACACTATATTAGTAATCGATTACAAGTGAATCTGAACGTTGGAATTCAAATCCAACTGTGAAGAGTCACAACTTTTCACAAAATGCATTGTGTAATTGATTACACCTTTGAGGTAATCGATTACCAATGAACTGTTTTGAAGAAAAAGTTAAGAGTTATAACTCTTAACATGGTTTTCTCTAAAGTCACAACTTTTCCAATGGTTTCTTTGACCAAACATGAAGAGTCTATAAAAGCATGACTTTGGCACATATTCAAAAGATATATATGATATCCTTCCAAACAATCCTTTTTCACAATCTTTCTCTAACCATTGCCCATTGCTTTTTCTTTGCCAAAAAGCTTTCTAAAGTTTGTTTCAAAACTTTGTTTTTCTACAAGTGGAAATTCTACAGAAAACAAAAGTGTGCTATCTTTTCATTCCTTCTCCCTCTTATCAAAAGATTCAAAGGACTAACCGCCTGAGAATTCTTTTGATTCATCCCTTCTTCCTCTTGACAAATGATTTCAAAGGATTAACCGCCTGAGAATTCTTTTGATTCTCCCTTCCCCCTCTTGACAAAAGATTCAAAGGACTAACCGCCTGAGAATTCTTTTGATTCTTCCCTTTCCCTTTAAACAAAAAATTTCAAAGGACTAACCGCCTGAGATATCTTTTGTTTCCCCTTACAAAGATTCAAGGGACTAACCGCCTAAGAATTCTTTGTCTTAACACATTGGAGCGTACATCTTTTGTGGTACAAGTAGAGCGTACATCTACTTGGGTTGTGATACTGAGAACAAGAAAGGGTACATCTCTTATGGATCAGTTCAAGTGGAGTGTACATCCACTTGCTTGTTCAAAGAGAATAAGGGAGGGTACATCCCTTGTGGATCTTTTCTTGTAAAGGATTTTACAAGGTTATTGGAAATCTCAAGAACCGGTGGTTGCTTGGGAACTGGATGTAGGCACGGGTTGTTGCCGAACCAGTATAAAAACTTGTGTTTGTTTTCTTCTTCCCTACACTCTTTACTTTTCCGCTATGTACTTTTTATTTTCGCTTTACTTTTGTCTAAGTTATTGTTTCTGTTCTTTACTTTCTCATAACTTAGTAGTAAAGCCTAATTGAATCTAGTAATATAAAGAAAGGTAATTTTTTAATTAGTCAAGACACGTTTATAATTAATTCAACCCCCCTTCTTAATTATTCCGAGGCCACTCAATCCAACATATATGATTTTAAATGTATGTTTAAATGAGATGATTAGTCATATGAACATAACATATTAATATTATTACTGTGTGATATGTATATGATACATGAGACATGATAACGTGATGTCTTGGGATTATGAAAGTGTGATGAACTGTGTGTAAGTGACAAGTTGAGTATGTGTTAAATTGTGAGATCACACGTGTATTGAGATGTGTGCATTGAGTTATGAGCTATGAACCGTACAATCGCACGAATGTAAGAACCTATAAAGGCAATGAGTTAATGCGCGATGAGTATTGTGATGGGATCCACTGTGGGAACCCAATGAGTTGAATCACTTTGAGGCGCGACGAGTTAAAATTATTTTGAGAACATTTGAAGAGTCATTTGCTTTGTGTAGTTCATAGATAGAGTCTGCATGTTAAAATATTTTATGGGTTGGACCTTAATTAGGAGGGAGGGGGTTTGACAGACTCTTCGGAGTCTAGACCTTGAGGGTAAATATACCGAGTTTGAGTGTTCCTCTAAGCTTGTGCCAATCCCACATGGTTGAAGAATTCTCACAAAACAGCATGACCCTGGTTTCCCAATGATTTTTCCTAGTGAGAGTGACCTGACTTATTAGTGTGTGATTTGTCTTGTCATGTACTCCTAGGCTCCAATGAGGTTTTTTACTGACATGGTACCACATTGCATATAGGATTGAGTCTTAGTGTATCTGTTACATAACTCCTGTGTAATGATCATTGTGACTTGTTACATGATGGTGGGTAATGAATTGTGTGAATGTGAGATGTTGTGTTATACTTGAGATGTGTTGTTATGAACATGTGATTAATGTGAAGGTGTGGAATGTGATTCTGTGATTAAATCCTTGAGACAAGTGATGTTACACAATGAGTGGTAAAATGACATGAATTGTGCTAAGTTGAGTTTGTTATACTTATATTATATATGTGTGCTTTCGTTTTTCTCTACCTGTTTAGGAATGTGATAACTCACTCCCTGTGTGTTGTTTTTATTTGGATCATGTGATGATCTCAAACCTTGTGTTCGTGGAAACAGATGGTTAGGTGGATGACTATGGTGAATATCATGCTAGAGGACACTAGGACACCATGTTCTGATAGGATGTGACATCAGAGCTTAGGGTTTTATATTGTTTTTATTATATGCTACTTTGAGATATATAGTTGAACATGATTTACTTCTATGTTTCTCATTGGAATTTCAGTTGTAATACTAGTACAGTCTTTGTTTGGAGTCGGAACTCGTTTTTATATTCTTACCGATAAGTTTTAACTTGGTTAAATTGTGAATGTTAACCTTTTACTCTGTTAAAAAGTTTTATTTTGAGTTATGAAATAAATCTTTTTAAATTGCTTCTGTTATTCCATGTTTCCTTTCACTATATGCATGTCAGGGTAGAGGGTGTCACACTAACTGCTTCAAATCTTCAATGGTCTGATCCTTGAATAACATAACATATTTGCTTCTAACAATTTTCTTGTTCACAGGATCCCGTAATTAATAGCTGAACTCATCTTTTGGTGAACCAAGATAGATACACTTATTTGTTTTTGAGTTAAGCTTTCCTCGTTCATCCTTAGGAATGTGGATGAATGCTCAACATCCAAACACCTTCAAGTAGTTGTATAACACTTTCTTTCCTGACCAAATTTTCTCTGGGAAATCTCTATCCAAAGGACCTGTCGGTGACAGATTGATAACATCCACAACCATCTTCATAACTTCTCCCCAGAATGACTTAGGGAGTTTGGCATGAGATAGCATACACCAAACTCACTCCTCAATAGTTAGGTTCATTCTTTTGGCCACACCATTGAATTGTTGTTTTTTTGGTGATGTCTTCTCAATTTTAATTTCATATGTCTTGCAATATGCTTCAAAAGGGCCACGATATTCTCCACCATTATTAGCTCTTATACACATTTTAATTTTCTCCCGGTCTCACGCTCCACCATGACATAGTACTCCTTGAATGCTTAAATTAGTTTATCTTTTTGTATTTAACAAGTATATCCGTATTCTTCTTGAGTGATCATCAATGAAAGTGACAAAATAATACACACATCTAAGGGATTTTTCAGACATTGAGCAAATTTCTGAATACACTAAGTCAAGAACATGTTTTCTCCTCTTGGGTTTGTTTGATTTCTGAAATGATACTGCGTGTTGTTTTCCAGCCAAACAATATTCTGTGCAGGACTCAAGTAGTTGACCTTTTACATCAGGAATACGGTTTTTTCTAGCAAGGATTTGTAATCCCTTCTCGCTCATATGGTTAACTCGTTTATGCCAAAACTCCATGCTTGAGTCACCATGGGCATCATTGGCCTCTCCCTTGCATATTCTTCCCTAGATGACATATAGGGAGCCTTCTTTCTTTCCTTGAGCAAAAATCATACTACCTTTTGTGAGTTTCCATTTTCAAGCACTAAAGTGATTGATCAGCATAACATCGTTAAGCTTCCCGACTGCGATAAGGTTTAGACACATGTTTGGTACATGTCTCACCTCCTTCAACATGAGCTTATGCCCTATGTTGGTCATAAAAGTGATGTCACCAATGCCTACTAGTTTTCTTGTGACACAATTTCCCATTTTTACCGTACCAAAGTCACCCATTTTGATAGGTTGAGAAAAATCCTCCATGTGGGCTAACGTGGAAAGATGCACCCGAGTCAACAATCCATGAACAATCATCACATGCATCATTAAGATAGTTGTCTTCTCCAATGAGGAATACATCATCATCTAGATCTGCTGCAATGACCATAGTGCTCTTATCCTCCTTTTTCTTAGAATCAATTTGGTCTGGCTTAACAATGCCGATTTTTTGTCTCTCTTGAGATGTCGACATTCAAATTTCTTGTGACCTGGCTTGCCACAATAGTAGCAGGTAATCCTAGAAGAGAGAGATTTAGATCATCCTCAAGATTACGACTTCTACCTGCACTTCTTGTGTGATTCTCACTTCTTATGCGGTTTTCTACAATGTTAGCTTCAAATTGGACAACCATACCTCGTTCCTTCCTCCTAGCTTGTTCATTCAACAAGCTATCAACAACGGTATCCATGGTGAGCTTCCCTTCTGGGGCTGAGTTACTTCGAGTAACTATTAACGTGTACCAACTCTTTGGTAGGGAACTAAGGAGTCAAAGAGCTTGCAATTCATCATCAATCTTCATCTCAATTTTCCTCAATTAATTCACAAGCCCCTTGAAAATGTTTAAGGGCTCAATCATGATATGGCCATCTTTGCACTCCAACTTTACCAACCTTCTCATGAGATGGACATTGTTCTGAGGTGTCTTCTTTTGAATAATGGACTCAAGTTTTGCCCATAGTTCATATACATTGGTGTAAGTTGACACATGCTCGAACAAGCTTTGGTCAATGTATTTTCAAATCATAGCTACTGCCTTCCAATTTTGGAGCTCCCACTCTTTGTCAGTGATCTTCTCCTCCGACTTATCCTTTTGGGTAATTAGCTCATGCAAATCTTTGCAGTATAAATGGTCTTCCATCATCGGCTTCCAATAGGAGTAATTTTCAGTAGTTAGCTTAAAAATATCTCCATCATAAGTGACAACACCTTCCATCTTGAATCACATAGGATGATAGCTCCCCCAATCAACCTAGCTCTGATATCACGGTTAGGAAATACCAAGAATAAATTTCCCTTTATATGTGATTGAGATGGACAATAATAAAAATAAATTAAGAGGGTAAGAGAAGAAGAACAACACCAATAATGTTTTTAACGTGAAAAGCCCTTCAGTGTGAAAGGAAAAAACTCGGGACCAAGTTCAAAAAAAAATTTCACCTTGAAGTAGGATTACAATTATCTCATATCTCACCCAATAGGATGGTTTACAATATTTCTCAAACACTCACTAAGTATGGTGGAAATATAACTCTTTTTTCTTGAAGAGGATTACAAAAAACTCTCTCACTCTATCACTCTTGAAGGATCTCACTTGCTTGCTTTTTACAACTCCTCACAAGCCCTCATTTATATAGTGAAGGAACATGACTTATCCCAGGAGTAATAAATGAATGTAAATTAATTTTCATATTTTCAAGAACCCTTAAAAATGTTATCTTTATTTTTCTAAGATAAATGTGATATCATTAAGAGTTAGATGAAATTCCAAAACCTTGGAATCTCCACCTTTTATTTTCCATTCATTTGATATTATCAAGAATTGTTGAATGTGGTGCTCCATAGTTATGGCGGGATTTCCAACAAAATCCTCTACCACAAGTATAAAAAAATCGCTAAAATAGAAAGATTAGCTAAAATTCTTAAATCATACCTTTTTAACAAATCCACGACTCTCATTTATGTAGAGGATGGCATCTCAATTGATTTCCTAGATTCATTCAACAAATGAAAAAGAAATTTAAAAAATGGGGAAAAAGTATAGAAAACTTTTACGTGAGAACAAGTCATAAACCTCATTGCTACCATTGATAAATACAAAGCTTGTAGAGGAAGCTTGCAGAGGAAGATAGAGAGAAAGATAAAGAGAAAACAAATATTGAAGGAATTGAATAGCATGAAAAGTGAATTAGCTCGCAAAGTTAGTTATTACAACTAATTATATAGTTAGTTGTAAGAGTAACTAACTCATAACTAACTAGGCTAACTCTAGTTACATAGAGACTAACCAACTAAGCTAACTCTAGTTATATAATGATTCATTCTAAGAACAAGCATCCCTAATTTGTGTTACTTTATCTCATACCTGATATACACATGCGGAATTTTCAAATGCTTTCTTGATTTGCAGCAGTCATACAAAAGTGAAAAAATAAGTCAATAAAAAGTATAGAAATAAAAGTATTCCATGAGAAGAAACATATCATACCTTTTCTTTTCTAAGTCGTGTCTACACTCAATGCACATTTTTTTATAGAGGAGTAATGTACGTACCAGCAATAAAAATATGTTTTCAAACATTAGAAAAACAATGGGAAAATATGCTTTCTAAATTTAGGAATTCTTATGCATGTCGATTCTCTAGGCTGTTGCAAGCCACCTTCTCCACTCCTCATCGCACCTCCATTGAAATGTTGAATCATTCACTACTAAAAAAATGAGTTTTAACATTGTCCTATTAACATCGGTTATTTGAAAACCGATGTTGTTAAGCACTTACAACATCGATTTTCAAATAACCGATGTTAAAACTGAATTTAGTGTGACTTTAACATTGGTTATTTGAAAACCGATGTTGTTAAACACTTATAATATCGATTTTCAAATAACCGATGTTAAAATCACACTAAATTCAATTTTAACACATAACATCAATTTTTTTAGATAATCGATGTTGTATTGTGACATTTAACATTGGTTTTTTTAAAAGCCGATGTTGTTAGTACCATTTAACATTGGTTTTTTAAAAATCGATGTTGTTAGTAACATTTAACATTGGTTTTTTTAAAAACCGATATTGATATATAGATTTATAATTTTTTTTTCATAATTCTTATCATATAGCATCGGCTATTTAAATAACCGATGTTGTATTTATTAGTTAACATTGGTTTTTTAAAACCGATGTTAACGATATTACTTTTCACATCGATACTTTCAACATTGGTTAAAAATCAATGTTGAAAGTCTTAAACAACCGATGTAAAAATCTTATTTTTTAGTAGTGATTTCAAAGCTCTAAACTGCAAATCACGTACCTGAAACCCAAATTAAAAAAAAAAAGAGTATGAAGAAAAAAGAGAGAAAAAGTTACAAAAACTGGATGCAAAAAGTTTAGAGAAGGATTAAAAAGAGGAGGTGGAGTACGAAAGAAGAATGAAAATGAACGAAAACGGAGAGAGAAAAAGAAATTGTGTCACAAAAGAAAACAAAATGCAAATTAACTAGCATAGAGGAACAAAATGCATGGGTGAAACCTAAATATTTGAAAAGTTATACGTGCGCGCCTGGCTATAAAGAGAAAGATTTTTTTTTAATAATTTTAGTTAGTAATGCTTGAAATTTGAATTTAACTAGCTAATTAATATTCAACTATTTATAGAATGCAAATAAAAAACTAACAGAGAATAGAGAAAAGGAAAGTAAAACTAATTTTGGCCTGTAGTAGGTATTTGGTTTATCTTTGGGTATCAGCATTATGCCTTTCAACTATTTATAAAAACGTTTATATAGATGAAAATGAAACAAGACATATAAATAAAAAATTATTTACAAACATATGAATAATTTATTTATTTTTGACGGGGCAAAAATATCAATAATTATAATCATTTTAATATATATATATATATATTTAATTATATATAACTATTTATATAGCTTTGAAAATCTAAAAACAAAAAGAAGACTGGGGACCCAAAAGCTACATGTCTCGGTGGATGGTGTAAATGCCACGAAGTGCAGATGTCTATGTCTATAGTTCGTGTCGCGCGCCTCTCATAATTTCCTCAACCTTCATGCATTAGCATTAGTCATCAGCCCCATTTCCCTATTTAAACCCCAACTCATCACACTCCTCTCATCAATTAGTCTTCTCTCTCCATCACACGCATATATACACTTTTCTTAATTTATTTTTCTTCGATTAAGGTAATTTTATTTGAGTCTATAAAAATATTGATTACAATATTAAAGTTATTCTTACACAAGTATATATTCAGAATTTAAACCGAGATCAGCCATACACAAAAACAAATTAATTTCATTCTGGTTTTTATCAACCGGCCCGCCAAGAACAACAGTGATGCTTAATGAGTCATGTCTTGTGAAGACATGCAAACCTTCTATCATGTTCACTAGGGTTCCTGAGGTCGATCTCTCGGACCCCGAGGCCAAGTCACTCATTATCAAGGCCAGCAAAGAGTGTGGTTTCTTTAAGGTAGTCCAACATGGCGTTGCGTTTGAGTTGATTACAAATTTGGAGAACGAAGTCCTTAGATTTTTCCATCAACCACAGCCACAAAAGGACAAGGTGGTTCCTCCTGATCCTTGTGGTTATGGAAGCAGGAAAATTGGAGCCAATGGTGATGAAGGTTGGCTCGAGTACCTCCTCATCAACACTAACCCTGATGATCCAAAGTCACTTCACCTTTTTCAGCAAAACCCAGCAAATTTCAGGTAATTAACAAAGTTTTAAAATCAATATAACTATTTTTTTTATATACATTTTCCTCTTCTACTTCAAATTTCAACAAAAGCAATGATAAAATTAAATTGACACATTTTTTTTGTTATTATTATTATTATACTCGAAAGGTCTGCTGTGGAGGATTATATAGGAGCAGTTAAGAATTTGTGCTCTGATGTGTTGGAACTTATGGCTGATGGGTTGGGAGTTGAGCCGAGGAATGTGTTTAGTAGGCTTACAATGGATGAGAGAAGCGATTGCTTATTAAGGGTTAATCGCTACCCCGTATGTGCAGAGCTTGATGAATTTGAAGCATTGAGTGAACAATATTTAATTGGGTTTGGCGAACACACAGACCCACAGATAATATCTGTACTGAGATCGAATAACAGTCACGGACTACAAATCTGTCTCCGAGATGGAACTTGGGCTTCAATTCCACCAGATCAGACTTCTTTCTTCGTCATTGTTGGTGACCTCTTGCAGGTATATAGCTAGAAAGTAGAAAATATATATATATATATATATATATATATATATATATATATATATATATATATATATATATATATATATATATTACTGAGATGAAAGAAAACAAATAAAAAAAGCCAAAAATGGAATATAATTGACAGGATTGACGGGATTGGTGCAGGATATATAGTGACATTTGGGAAAAGTAAATGATAAAATTGTGAGTATAAAATGTTGTCCGTCCATAGACAATAGGGCAGGAATATGAACGAAATAGAGAGAAGAGAAATTAAAAAAGAATTATGAAAGAATGTGAGTACAAAAAATATACATATAATTATATAAATGCTGTGACCAGAAAAATAATAATAAAAGAAGGTATATTGGAGTCTGTAGAAATAATATATGATGTGATTGCAAGGGGGGCAGAAAAATAATTTACCATAAAAAATCTTATAAAAATGTAATTCAAAGAATAATAGAACTCTAAATAAAATATCAGTTCTCTCAAAAAATTAAATAAAATATCAGTTTACAAGAAAATGGTCCATTTTTTAATTAAATTTTGGATGAAACAACATTATTTCTATATCCCTAGAAGGCAGTCTTTTTCCTCATAATGTGCCAGCAATTGATTTGTGGTTTTTCAGTCACTCTTTTTACCTCTGTATGGGTGGACGTGAATGCGCCAAAAACAAATACTAGTATATTTTCATCTGGGAATTTTCACTGCATATATTCAGTTACTATTCACTATTTTTTTTGTTGGGCTTTCGTTTTTCTTTTCTGATTAAAAGTCTAAATTTCAGGTGATGACTAATGGGAGATTTAAAAGTGTAAAGCATAGGGTATTGACTGACTCAACCATTTCAAGAATTTCAATAATCTACTTTGGAGGACCACCCTTGAATGAAAATATTGCTCCTTTACCTTCACTCGTGCTAAAGGAAGAAGAGAGTTTGTATAAAGAGTTAACGTGGCAGGAATACAAGACTGCTACGTTCAAGTCAAGGTTGTCTGATAATAGGCTAAGACTCTTTGAGAAATTTCCTAGTGAGTGAGGAGAAATGGAAAATCATATTTACTTCTTCGTTGTGAGAGAGAGCATATATAAGGAAAATTATTTGGTTGCCAACCATTTTCTTTATTTTTGTTTTTTTTACCTTTACTCCTTTTGTTCCCCCTTATATTTTTTTGTCTAAAACTACAATTATTTTTCATTAGAGAGAATCATGTTCGAGTCGAATAATTGTAAATTTATGGTCATTAATATATTCATCTTTTCTTTTACACTACTAAAAATTATACATTTAACATTGTTAGGTTAACATCGGTTTTCGACAAAACCGATGTTAACACAAACGCAGTGGCATACTTATAATTAAAACTAGTTTATTAACATCGACTTTTAAAAAAACTGATGTTAACATAAGCTCGTTAACATCGGTTTTGTGAAAATCAATGTTAACATGACGATGTAACATCGGTTTTATCAAAATCGATGTTAACATTACATAGGTAACATCGGTTTTTTTAAAAACCGATGTTAACGAGCATATGTTAACATTGATTTTTTAAAAAACCGATGTTGTGTTTTTACTTAAACTTACAAACTGAAAAGTTGATCTTCTCTCTTCTCACGCTCATCAGTCTCTCACAAACCCACCCTTGTGACTGTCATTGTCCCTGACCCCCTACAATTAGTCTCGTAAAGGCACCCTCAAGCCACCGTCGTCATTGCTATTGTCCCTGACCCCCGACGCTGAGTCTCGCATAGCCACCCTCAGGCCGCTGTCGTCGCTGTGACGCTCACCCCACCCTCGTGTTTTGGTAAGTTTTGTTGGTTCCCTTGAACGACCTTTATTGCTCACCCCACCCTCAGGTCACTGCCATTGTCTTTGAACAAGCTTCCTTAGTTTCCTTGTAGCCATTCCATTGGCATGAAAGCAGTCTTTGCTCGTCTTTGTACTCGCCATTATGTTAACTTCCCTTAAACTGAGCTTTTAACTTCCCTTAGTTAGTCGCAACCTGCATTTGATCTATTTAGGAAAGCTGTAGTTTGAGTGTTTGAAGCTTCAGATACCCTGAGACTAGGCTCAGGCCCTTTGATTTGCACTATATCAGAGGTGAGTGAGCCTATTGGCAATTACCCCTTTGTTCTTAGTGATTATTATTTGTGTTGTTGTTGATGAAGCTCCGTTGCTGCAGCTTTAGGAGTTGTACTTGCTATTTCTTTCATCCACAGAAGGAACATTGCAGGTAAAATTATTTTTTTCTTCTGTAACATTTCACTAAACTTATGGTAGTATAGCATGGGTTTGTTTTATACTTGCTGTCTATTTTTATTGAATAAAATTAGAGAGAGCGGCAGACAAGCTTCCATTCAAGGCATTGATAGAAAAATCTAGAGTTTTAAGTCTAGAAAGGTTTCCTATTTCATTTGGGATAGCTCCACTAAACTGGTTATGACTAAGAGAAATGTTTGTGAGTTCACTCAAGCCACCCAAAGAAGCAGGAATGCTTCCACTCAATAAGTTATGATCTATGATCAGATTTTGAAGCCGAAAGAAGTTATTTTTCAAGCTACCACCCCAAGGAGTTAAAGCTAAAGTTAAGCCAATAAAGCTTAGTGGCATTCCCAAGGCTCATGGGGATTGTCCTAGTGAGCAAATTATTGCTGAGGTCCAAAGACTGAAGCAAAGGACATGACCCTAACGAAGGAGGGGTGGTCCCTGTGAACCTATTTTTGAAGAGCTGAACCCCTCTTAGATTGAGAAGAAGTCCAAGTGCTGAAGGGATTGAACCACCAATTTGGTTATCATGAAGGCTAAGCTTTCTAAGCCCCCTAAGTTGGCCAATCCTCTCAGTTATGTGACCCTTTGCTCTTTAAGATGGGATTTTAGACTAAGAAATATACATGTTATTTAAGATGTTTCTAATAACAAAGTTACAAATGTTAATAATAATATTATATATATCCATAAAAAAAATAGGCCCATACATTTGGTAAATGAATTTGGTGGACACCAAAATCACAGAAATGTAACTTTTTCTATGATAATCACTATCATAGCAACCCCATTTATTCTTGAAGTAAATGACAAATTATAGGGGGTTGCTAAACAAATCTAAATACAAAAAAGAATGCAAAACATATAAAACTCCAAGTGGAAGACAAACCCAAATCATATCCTCACATGGTATGGTACTTAGTTGAAGAATTGAACTTGGGAGGACAAGATTTATTGGTCTCTGAGGGATGTGGGGATGGGGATGTGAATGGCACATGGATTAATGGTGGGATAGAATCAAACAATTCCCAATTTGTGGTAACTACAACTCCTAAGGTTGAATTCCTTGAGGGTTGTTCTTGTTCTTGTTGTTGTTCTTGAATTGGTGCTAAGGCTGATCTATAATGTCCATTTGAATGCTTTTGTTGTTGCCCATTTGAATGCTTCTGTTGAAGCTGCACTATGGCATGGTCTCCATTGCTACTAGCATATAATTCTTAACATTCAGTACATCAAGTGTTTCAACATACTTTTGAATTCTTTTTACCTTCAAAATTAATGTTTCACTACCATTAGCAAATGCAATTTAAGATTGTACTAATAACACAAAATGAGCAAAATGCATCTAAGCCTCTATCATTACCTGCATTTTCCTCTATAGTTTCACATCCCCATCAGCCACTATACCATCTAATTTAATCAATCGATTCATCAATAACTCAATCAGATTAAGCAAATCTATTTATCTTTATATTAAATGAACCATTAAGATTTTAAGAACTGCACACTAAGATGTTTATATGAACTCCACAATTCTATAGGCTAAGTTATTACATGGTTGTTAGTCCATGTAGTCTGGTCATATGAGCATTAGTAATGTTACATAGTTTGGTTGAGCATAAGCCGAATTACTTTGCTGTAGTTGAACTAGGTTTGGCTCTGAATTCTTCTAATGCCATTACTCATTAGTTCTCAAAGGTTATTTTCTGCAAAATGTGATACATATCGCTCTTTGGCAGTATGGCCCATGGCTAATTGGCCTATGCTTTTTATTTTTAGGTTATCATTTACTACTGCTAATTGGCCTTGTTGTGGAAGCTCTTTGATTATAGCAACTCCAGGTATGTACGTATGGACTAGTATGTGTGTATATATATATATTATCACACATTACTATTTTTACTTTTGTCCCAATATTTATATACACATATACAGTACCATACTTATATATACATGTACATGTGTAAAGCACATTCTTACATTGTTTTTAATCATAATTCCTAGCTAGTAGTGGCTGTAGTTTATGTACATTGTGCTGTTTTGTGCTCACTTGAAATCTGCACTCACATCATTTTAAGCAAAGATAAATGTCAACTTTTTAGAATGATTTGATTTTTCACAAGTGTTTATTGTCCCCTCAATCAATTTTGGCCTTGAGTGGCATGACAGTAAAAAGCAGCGGCTAGAAATTCATCAGTCTTTGTTCCATTGATAGGATTAATAGCTGGTGATGGGTGTCCATCAATTATTAGTTAGGATAAGTAAAGCTTAAAGTGGAATAATCCAACATCCATCAAGTTTGTAAGTTGTATACCTGAAACACTATATTTAGTAGATTAGAGGATAGTAACACTTGGTTTTTAGTTCCTTTACCTGATGGCAAGCACTCCATAGGTTGCAAATGGATAAACTATATTTTGTAAGTTGTATACCTCTAAAGTTCCAAGAACTGATTTTGGTTCTTCAAATCCAAATCGAGGCACTTCAGCTACACATTCATTCACAGTTTTGATCACAGCTTCTAATAGTTCAGATTCATTAGTACTGGATAGTGTCTGAACCTCTTTTTCAGTTACAATTGAGACATTTTCATTCTCTAAACACTCAAACAATATCCTGCTGACAATTGCTTTGACACTCCAACCTATATAAATAACATATTGAAGAGTACAACTCAATCATGATTAATTGTAAGTATGAATAAAATTGAATATATAGTTGCCACAAATAGACTGATCAATCGTAATCATGATTGTGATTTCAAAGAAATTTAAGAGGAATCTCTAATATTCAACATTCGTAGCAAGCATTATGACTTCCTGGTAATTGAGTTATCTTCTTGTGTCTGTTAACTGCATTCTAGTTTAGGAGGTGGCTCAATAAAAGGGAGAAAGAATACTTCATAAGTTAACTTTAGCAAAAAAATTAAGCTTTTTAACATTTATTTCATATTTGGGACCGTCTTTGACTAATCTAAGATTAAAGAGGTAAAGCAAATAACCAAAATTTGCAGTATCTTTCATAGAATTAATTACCAATAGGAACAATGAATTTTGGAAATGTAGTGTACAATGAACTTTATATGTTTTTGTAAAACAGTAGTAGGCTATCTTTATTTTTGTAAATTACACTTCCAATTTGAATAGACATCTAAAATAGTAAAATACTAATTAAAGCTTAATATAATTGTTTTCAATCATCCACTTGATGCTCTAGAAGCTAGAGTCACATTTGTAGGCCCAATAAGCCCATCAAATTTGGCACGAGAGTATACATCCACTTGGACTTGCGTAAATTTTTGTTGGTCTTTCTTTGATGCACTCTAAACTTTCCAATCACTACTCTATTCCCCTGCGAGATTTCACCAACAACATGTTTCGATATGCTATACTATATTTTTCTTAGAATAAAAGATTTAAAAGAAGGCTATAACTGAATCCAAGAATATGATAATGCATTCATAATGCTACTTTGTTGTGTATGTAAAAGTAGAAAACTTACCAACAAAAATGAGGGGTCCATTAGATGTGGTGACAGAGCTAAGATCTGAGACTCTTTTCTTTTTAATAAAATCGATGTTCTGCTGCACATTCATGTTGGAGAACCTATTGTTTGAGCCCTGCACAACCCCGAACTTTATCGGAAAGTGTACCGAGTCGTTAAAGTAATAATAAAATGGTAAGAAACTGAGTATCGAACTTAGGAAACTTATTTCATTCAGTGAAGTTTCATTTAGCAAGCAGACATTGATATAAAGCAATGTAAACAGAATTAAACCAAAGATGTATATGCTGTAAATCTAAAATAACTACAAATACGCTTATCAAAACGGGAGAGAAAACAAATGATTAAAATGTTGGGTCCTTCTACTGAACGCTTGATGTAATTGAAATATTTTTCTCTATTTAATGTTATTTCGGTTTTCTATGTTGAAGACTAAAATACCAAACACCGATTTGTTGGATCAAGTGGCCTCAGAATAATTAAGAAGGGGGGGTTGAATTAATTATTAATGAACCTTTACTAATTAAAAATCAATCCTTAATGTTACTAGATTCAATTAGGCTTTTACTATAATGTTAAGTAAGTAAAGAACAAAAATATAAACTTAACCAAAAGTAAAAGCGATAATTAGAGTGCACAGCGGAAATTAGAGAGTGTAGGGAAGAAGAAGACAAACACAAGAGTTTTATACTAGTTCGGCAACAACATGTGCCTACATCCAGTCCCCAAGCGACCTGCGGTCCTTGAGATTTCTTTTCAACCTTGTAAAGTCCTTTACAAGCAAAGATCCACAAGGGATATACCCTCCCTTGTTCTCCTTGAACAACCAAGTGGATGTACACTCCACTAGAACTGATCCACAAGAGATGTACCCTCTCTTGTTCTCAGTCACAACAACCCAAGTAGATGTACCCTCTACTTGTACCACAAAGGATGTACCCTCCAATGTGTTAAGACAAAGTTCTCAGGCGGTTAGTCCTTCGAAACTTTTTGAAGGGGGAAACAAAAGAATTCTCAGGCAGTTAGTCCTTTGAAATCTTTTGTTTATGGGAAAGGGAAGAATCAAAAGAATTCTCAGACTGTGTCGTTTTGAATTCTTTGACAAGAGAGAAGGGAGACACAAAAGAATTCAGGCGGTTTGTCCTTTGTTCTTTTGGAAAAGGGAGAAGAGAGACACAAAAAGAATTCAGGCGGTTAGTCCTTGGCGAATTCTTTTTGGCAAAGGGAGAAAGGAATGAAAAAGATGAATAGCACACTTTTGTTTTCAAGGTTGGGAAAACCAGAAAACTTTAGAAAGCTTTTTGCAAAGGAAGAAGAAGAAGAAGAAGAAGAAGAAGTTCAAAGAGATTCAAAGGTTGTAAAATAATATATGGAAAAGTTGTTTGTAAAAGTTGTAAGTATTGTAAGTTCTCTTCAAATGCAAATCAAGGTATTTCTTTTATAGACTCTTCAAGTCTGGTCAAGAAAACTATTGGAAGAGTTATAACCTTTAGAAAAACCTAAAAACCATTGGAAGAGTTACATCTTTTGATTTTTGTTCAAAACTTGTCACTGGTAATCGATTACCAAATCCTTGTAATCGATTACACAAAGCTTTTTATGAAAGGATGTGACTCTTCACAATTGAATTTGAATTCCAACATTCAGATGCACTGGTAATCGATTACCAATATCTTGTAATCGATTACACCATTTTGAAATCAATTGGAACATTGTAAATTCAGTTAAAAGCTTTTGAAATCAAACTTTGCCACTGGTAATCGATTACAGGAAACTGGTAATCGATTACCAGAGAGTAAAAACTTTGGTAACTTAGAAAATTTTGTGAAAACTCTTTTGAAAAACAAAATTGTGCTATGTTTGTTTTTTGAAAAATCTTTTCAATACTTCCCTTGTAAAGTCTTCTTGATTTCTTCTCTTGGAACTTGAATTCATCTTTTCTTGAATCTTGAAATCAAACTTCTCTTGATTCTTGAATTTGTTATTGATTTAATCTTGAAATCATTCTTTGGCCTTTTTGTCAACATCTTTGTCATTATCAAAACTTCTTGAATCAACTTGATTCATCATCATGAAGCTTGCTTCTACACGATTCCTCACGTGAATATACTAATTCTAATTAAACCTCATTCTCGGATGTCTCGTCGAACTTAGCCTAACCGAACATCATTACAATCACAACATATCAAAAACTAAAACCCAGCACTCTATGTCTAGCAATGCAGTTATCTAGCCCTGCTCTATCCAGTTCTAAGGATTAATACATTTTCCAATGCTAAAAATCCTAACTTTACACACCAATGGGTGATCAGACCAAAAGCATGCAATAATTAAGTGCAGATAGAAGCAATGAACACATAAAACAACTTTAAATAGATAGTTAAGAATTTACATCAGGTTTCAGTAGAATTTCCCAATAGAGATACTTAGTCTTCCATCGCACGGCAACACCTTTCAGCTACAAGATGAGGGTTTAAGAAGAAAATAACAAATTACACAGTGGTGGGGATGTCTCCTCCACCTCTAGGAACCTAGAAATTACTCCTAAACCTAAGATCCTCTTGAAAGCTGAGGTTTTTGGCTTCCTTGCTTTATTTTGCGCCTCTGTTCTGCTCTCTATGTTCCAATTCACGCTCCTTTAGTTGAATGCTTGATTTTTCCAACTTCAGCCTTAAAAAGGGCTTTCTGTCCTCGAAGGCTCGCTTAGCGCATTTTCGCGCTTAGCGTGAGTTAGTGAATATCCGCTAAGCGAGCTGGGCATGCTTAGCGCGGGAAGAGACAAATGCTTCACTGAGCGAGCTGATGACGCGCTGAGCATGCAGATGCTTCTCAGATTCTCCTCTAGATTCTCCCAACTCGCTAAGCGGGCTGAGTACCTCGTTTAGCGCATGATTCTCGCTAAGCGCACAATTCTCGCTTAGCGAGACACCAGCTGTAAGCCTTCAAAATCTTCATCCTTTTTACTTGAAACTAAAGTTGAAACACATTAAATTCACACTATTGGGCATTTCTACTAAAAAAAATTAAACTAAACCTAAAAATATGTACAAACCTACAAAAAGAACCATAAATTGGGGAAAAGATAAACATTTTATAAAACTTTTATATACAAAAGTTAGTCGTAAATGACGACTAACAAACTCCCCCAAATTTATAGTTTTGCTTGTCCTCAAGCAAAGAAACAACAGTTCACTTTTCCACAAGTGACAAAATCAAAGTGGTTATTCAAAAGAGTGTTTGTTTCCAAGCATTCAATAACATGACACAAGTGGCATACAATGCTTCAACCAATAGCTTTTCACAAGATATGCAGCTTTTCAAAGATATGAACATGATAATTAGGCACACAAGTGAAATAAGCTAGCAAGCAAGACAAATATCAAGGAAAATTCATCAAGCCAATGCCTCACGGTCACTTTTTTGCTCAAGCACAAGTGTTTAAGGTTATTTCTCAATCAACAACCAACACAAGTCTCAATCTTTGCAATTCATCTCATGCCATACAGTCACAAACACACAAATTGAATCCGAAGGACTTTTCTTGGCTTGTAATGAGGCTGGGTTGCAAACAATATATGGTTTTTCTAGGATGTAAAAATCTTAAGTTCTAGGAGAGCATTCATCCTTAGATCAACCCTTTTTTTCCTTTATTCCAACTTCTATTACTTGCCTTTTAGCATTTAGCTTCACTTGGCTTTGACAACAGCACACACTTAGCTTTTATTTTTGAAATTTCTTTTTTTATTTTAGCATCTTTTACTTGCTGCTTATTGATTTTACTGTGTGTGTTGTCATCTTCTTACCACAATTGCTGTCACCCAATAAACTCCCCCAAATTTGGGACAAATTTTCCTTGAACTATGATGCTCTCCTACAACCTAAGACAAGGTAGATGGAGATTATAATTTACAAGCTTAGGGTTCAAGTTAATCACTCAATTTTCAGCTCAACATGGGTGCAAGGGATAATTCATTCATGCACAAGGTAAGCTTTTTGGCTAAGTAGCTATCTTAGTCAATCATGGCCTTCATCATCTTCAAACTCATGCATTCATTCAGTAATCAGAGATTCATGCAAAAATCGATACTCAATGCTAGTCGTTCTCCCACAATTAAAAATCACACAACTCACCGGGTTGTGGCTAATGATTACCTTCACAATTTATCTGTCAAACCAACTAACATTTTCAGTCATGCCCCTAATTCATGTTCTTTCTCTTCTAATTACTGCATACTTGTTCAAAGCATATGATCTAATCATCGTAATTCACTCAATTCATGCAATCGATCACTTCAATTCATTCAACAAACACAAGATTTTCAGATCAAACAAACCACTGCATAACAATCAAAATTGTAAACTGTTCAACAAGCTTTAAAATTTTTCTAACTAAATAAACTGAAATATAAATTGAAACTAAAAACATAAACTGTATCTAAAGCAGAAAAATAAATCATAGCCCTGTCATCACTCGTCCAGTGCTGGTGTTTGCTCATCCTGGGCTGGTGCAGGCTCGCCATAAGGTGAAGAAGGAGTATCCTAGGCTGGCTGAGGTGTCTCCCGTGCAGTTGGAGGCCAGGGATCCGAGGTACTATGCGCCGCCTGTAAATCTTTTGCATAGTCTGTGTCCTCGATGCCTTCTCTACCCTCAGAGACCTCCACAATAGGTGAAGTAGCAGGTGAAACTTGTGGAGTCGTCTCTAGCGTGGCCTCGCGTGCAACCTTCGGCTCTGGTAGAGGCTCCTGGGCTGCAGAAGCCTTACCTCCCCCCAAAGGAGAAGGCTGGACTCCTGGCCAAGCCACCTATGCCATGAAATCCTCCATGCTAATGATAGGCCGATGCTGAGCCGAGTCGTGAATACTCTGCATCACCAGGCGCAAGCCATGGTGGAGGCTCTGCAGCATCGGCACTATGACCTCGGAGCATCGACACTTTACTAGATCTGATGATGGTGGAGCAGAGGTACCGGTCTGAACTAGAGCTGATGGAAGTGGTGGTGCTGAAGTAGAAGGAGCTGGAGTAGAGGTAGAAGCAGGATCAACTGGAGTAGAGGAGAAAGGAACAATTGAATCAGGTCCTCTAGCCCTAGACTTGCGGGTCCCTGGAAAAATGATTGTGGGATCGTCCAGGTTCCAGCAATTCTTCTTAATATATGCCAAATTAATGGCATGGCTGAGGGACTCAAAGGTCAAAGAATCGAATATGACCCCTCTGGCGATGCACAAAGCTATGACCAGTGCAGGAAAGCCGAGCCGCGAGGAGTTGGGCTGGCCCATCTGAGAAATCTGGTGTGATATGAGTGAGCCCACATCTATATCCATCCTCATGACCATCCCATAAACCAACCTCGCCCTATCCATATTAAGATCGGACGTGTGAGAAGTGAGGGCGAGGTTGGAGTATGAGAGCACACTCCATGTCTAGGCCAAGGTAGTCAAGTCCTTCCTCAGGAGCTTCCAAGGCGCTCCTTCAGCATTAAGAACAAATTCGCACCCTGGAATACAAAGTCTGGTAGCAAACTCCTGAGGGTTTGGGAGTGAATGAAAGAATCTGGTGTAGGTGGCGTACTGCTCCCCAGGCTCCAGAATCACCGGGGTCTCCAGGAAGGTGTTGAGGGACTCAGCATCGAACTTAATTATTTTCCCCTCACTTTAACCTGCTTTGAAGATTTTTCCTCCGGATCATAGAGATTAGAGTAGAATTCCTTGACCAGGGCCATATCAATACGCCCATCCTACTGCCAGGTCAAGGCCTTGTGCCAGCAGCGCCTCTCGAGTTCTCTGCGGAACTCATCATACTCATTAACATAAAGAACGACGTTCCTCTCTGGAAGGATGTTCCGGGAGTGAACATTCTATGAATATCTCTCCCAGGCGCCCTCTGATATAAATCGAGTGATGTCATAGGGCTCCCGGGGTCTGGAGATGGTGGACTTCTTCTTCCTGGATGTCATTTGCATCAAAAAGAGTCACATGAATCAAGTTAGACAGGTTTTTATTTCAACTGAAAGCAAAAAAATAAAATTAAAAAACAGACTGGGCGCTAAGCAAGACTGGCTCTCTTTGTGCGCCTTATGAAAATAATAGCACTCACTTAGCGCGCAAGGCGCGCTTAGCACGACAACAAAAAAACAAAGACATTGGCTAAGTGAGACACACTCGCTTAGCTGAAATAGCATGGTGGCTAAGCGAGCATGACTTGCTAAGCCTTATTCTCTCACAGAGAGCTAATTGCGCTTAGAGAGCATGACTCACTAAATAGGCTTAGCGCCATCATGCGCTTAGCCCTAACTGACCACTAAAACTAAATTGGCTTAGCGAGCATGCTCGCTAAGCCCAATTCCAAAATAAAACAAAACAGAGAAGAAATTACACTTAACGAGACTGACTCGCTTAGCACATGAACAAAAACTTAGAAATTAAAATTGCTTTGGGCTCAACGAGACTGACTCCCTTAGCCCAGGCTTGTTCAACCTATAGAGACTGGGTGGCTTAGCGAGACTAACTCGATTATCCACCAACAGAAGACAAAAAGCCTCTTAGGCTGTGGCCCAAGAAACACTACTCGCTAAGCGCGGCATGCCGGCTTAGCGAGTTCATACGACACTTAAACAAAATTGGAAATTTAAACTCTCGCTAAGCCCAAGGTGCAATGGCTTAGCGAGTTCATACAAGCATTCATATATGCAAACAAAATTGATGAACACGCTTAGTGGGGCAGGACCGGCTTAGCGAGTTCATCCAAAAACCCAGAAATTTAACAAAAATTGATGAACTTGCTTAGCACACAGGCGCGCTTAGTGAGCACATAAAAAATTCCAAAAAACTTGGGGCTTTTCAGCCCCCTATCACAGGCCTCAAAATCTAATCAAAACATAGCAAAATCCTATACATTATGCACGAAACAAAACCCCTAACAACATGCTTACTAATAACTAACCTAACAGCAATAACATCAAACACAAAATCAAAACTTTAAACAGCTACAGTAAGGAAAGAAGAAGCATATAGAAGCAGAAGGAAAAATGGAAGCACAGTGCAGATATGCCAGATGCTGAGAGAAAATGTTATAAATTTTGCACAAAAGTAACTGCCTAAGGCAGTTAAGCCTTATTTTTGGCAGTTTCGACTGCCTCGCTTAGCGAGTGACCAACTGCCTCGCTTAGTGCGGGTCACTCACTAAGTAAGTACTCAATGACTTTTGAGTTTTTAGAATTCAAACTCACGCACTTAGCGGGCAAACTCGTTCAGCCCAATTCGAAAATTAAAAAATCTAAAGAAGGATTTGGGCTTAGCGCGACGCTTAGCGAGTTCTGCAGCTCTGATTGGTTTACAACTCTCGCTTAATGGTCCATGGGTCGGCTTAGCGAATAAAATGCTTCCTGATGCAGTAGTGGCGCTCGCTTAGTGCAATTTCAAACCCGAGAGGGATTTAGGCTTAGCGGGCTGACCCGCTGGGCCCAATTCTCATAAATGGTCGAACAGAGAGGAACTTGCGCTTAGCGCAAAGTGGGTGCTTAGCAAGATGACTCGCTTAGCCCCATTCCAAAAGATGAAATTCTAGAGAAGTTTTTGGGCTTAGCGCACAGGGCTTGCTCAGCGAGGCCGTTAGCACGGGAAGTGACTTGCTCAGTGCATGAACAAAGATTCGCTTAGCGCACAGGGCGCGTTGAGCGAGTGGATGACTTAAAAATTTTCTAAGTTATTTTTTTTCCATCCACAGCTTCAGAGAAGCTTAATCAACCCCATATCCAAATGAAAAACATGCTGATCATTCTTTCAAACAATCACAAACAAGTAATCCTAACTATATGCAGTGAACATAAAATTAAAAAGAGCTGGGTTACCTCCCAGTAAGCGCTCGTTTAACGTCATTAGCTTGACGCATCTTACCTCATAAATTCTGTAAGTAGAAAATGGTGGTTACCCTGTCAATGTTTCCACCATGGTACAACTTCAGCCTTTGACCATTGACTACCCATGTTCTGTCTGAAGTTGATGAATGAGGGTCAAACAATTCCACAGTGCCATACGGCCTGACCTCTTTGATAGTAAATGGTCCTAACCATTTAGATTTGAGTTTGCCCGGAAATAGCTTCAGTCTGGAATTAAACATCAATACTTGTTGTCCTGCTCTGAACTCCTTCTTGAGCAGCTTCTTATCATGGTAGGCCTTCACTTTGTCCTTGTATAATCTGGCAGACTCATACGCATTCCATCTCAATTCCTCCAACTCCAACAGTTGAGTCTTTCTTTGTTCCCCTGATGCTGCCTCATCAAAATTTCAAAATTTCAAAGCCCAATATGCCTTATGCTACAATTCCACCGATAAATGATAGGATTTGCCGTAAACCATTTGAAATGAAGATAGGACAATAGAAGTCTTGAAAGCAGTTCGATAGGCCCATAATGCATCGTCCAACTTGCTTGCCCAGTCTTTCCTATTTGATGCTATGGTCTTCTCCAAGATTTTCTTCAATTCTCTGTTGGAGACTTCCGCTTGTTGGATCGAGTGGCCTCAGAATAATTAAGAAGGGGGGTTGAATTAATTATTCCTAAAACTTTACCAATTAAAAATTAATCTTTTAAGGCTTTTACTTTTATTGTTAAGAGAATATGGAGTAGAAGGGAAACTTAACAGAAAGTAAAAGCGAAAATTAAATGCACAGCGGAAAGTAAAAGAGTAGGGAAGAAGGAAACAAACACACAAGAGTTTTTATATTGGTTCGGCAACAACCCGTGCCTACCTCCAGTCCCCAAGCGACCTGCGGTCCTTGAGATTTCTTTCAACCTTGTAAAAATCCTTTTACAAGCAAAGATCCACAAGGGATGTACCCTCCCTTGTTCTCTTTGAACCTAGTGGATGTACCGTCCACTAGAACTAATCCACAAGAGATGTACCCTCTCTTGTTCTCAGTCAAACCCAAGTAGATGTACCCTCTACTTGTACCACAAAGGATGTACCCACCAATGTGTTAAGACAAAGATCTTAGGCTATTAAACCTTTGATAATTTGTGAATGGGGATACAAAAGAATTCTCAGGCGGTTAAACCTTTGAACGCTTTTGTATTAGGGAATGGGAAGAATCAAAAGAGTTCTCAGACTGTGTCGTGTTGAATTCTTTGACAAGGGAGAAGGGAGACAAAAGAATTTAGGCGGTTAGTCCTTTGTTCTTTTGGAAAAGGGAGAAAAGAGACACAAAAAGAATTCAGGCGGTTAGTCCTTGGCGAATTCTTTTTGGCAAAGGGAGAAAAGAGTGAAAAGGATGAATAGCACAAGTTTTCAAGGTTTAGAAAACCAGAAAACTTCAGAAAACTTTTGGTACAAAGAAGAAGAAGAAGTTCAAAGAGATTCAAGGCTTGTAATGGATTGTAAGAGATTAATTGAAAATGCAAAACAAAGCCTTGCATTTATAGACTCTTCATGTCTGGTCGAGAAGGCCATTCAGATGAGTTATAACTTTTAGAAAAACTTAAAACCCATTTGAAAAAGTCAAAACCTTTTTGAAGAGTTACATCTTTAGATTTTTCAGAAACAAACACTAGTAATCGATTACCAAATAAGTGTAATCGATTACACAAAGCTTTTGAGTGAAAGGATGTGACTCTTCACATTTAAATTTGAATTTCAACGTTCAAGGGCACTGGTAATCGATTACCAAAACATTGTAATCGATTACAGCCTTTTGAAAATAATTGGAACGTTGTAAACTCAGTTTGAAAACTTTTTCAAATTCATTTTGCTACTGTTAATCGATTACAACAATATGCTAATCGATTACCAGAGAGTAAAAACTCTTTGGTAAAGGTTTTGTCAAAAAACCATGTGCTATTCAAAGTTTTGAAAAAAACTTTTTAATACTTATCTTGATTGAGTCTTTTCTTCATTCTTGAATCTTGAGTCTTGAATCTTGATCTTGATTCTTGAGATCTTGAATCTTGAATCTTGAATCTTGATTCTTGATTCTAGGCTTTCTTCTTGATTCTTGAACTCTTGACTTGTTCTTGATTCACTTGAGTTGTTCTTTGATCTTTGAGCTTTTTGTTCATCACCTTTGTCATCATCTTTTATTGTCATCATTGTTATCATCAAAACACCTTTGAATCACATTCACCATAAAGCCTTGCTTCTACAATTTCCCCCTTTTTGATGATGACAACTTCTGAAATCAAGAAACACACACACACTTTTTCCTAGTCGATCACTCTCTTAAATTCTCCCCCTTTGTTTTCGAATTTATGCTTATCTTAAAATTAAATTGATTACTCATGTGAGTTCTTGATTTATCCCCATTTCTCTCCCCCTTTGGCATCAACAAAAAGCCAAAGTGCGTATCAAAATTTAAGTATGCAAATATAACTAAATATTCATATAGCATTCATGAAAAACCATCAATCAAATCATGAAGTAAGAACCATGAATCAACAATCATAAATAGATTAACTATAAAATCCACATAGCCAAATAACATACTTGTTCAACCATACCATGCAAATAAGGAAATAGTAAATTGTTCAAATACCATAATAATATAGCCAAAATACATGAGAATAGAAAACAATCAAACAAGATATCATAACCATTCATCACACTTAGAAAGATAATACTTCATAGAATGTCATATAATCCAGAAAGTCATTCATAATATTCAAATAAAACATATATGAATAATTAAAAAAATATAAAACACAATATCAAATATAAGTACATACCACTAGTCATATATTATTAAAGTAATTAAGTTTAAAACACACAATCATAAACAACCAAGAGTAAGTCAATATAATCATCATGTTCAGTCATACTAAGCAAGTATTAAAAGAAATACTAAGTGTTCAAATGTCATAAAAACATAGCCAAATACAAGGTTTTAAAAAAAATATAATTATAATCTAAATCTATTAACAGAGAATCAAAACTTAATTCTAAGCAACAAAATTTAGTTATGAACACATACATGGTAACTCATTACTTATCTCAATTATTTTAGCATATTAATATAATTTTGACAAAAATCTAATCATGTCAAATTATATAAAAATGGATAAACATACAATACATGTATTCATACAAGAGAGAAAAACTTATAAAAATCAAACAAGATAATAAATCATCCTCACATTATAATAGAAGCATATGTGCATAAATAACAAATAAGTCATAAGTCATCAAAACATAAATCATTTGTCTAAGTCACTTGCATCTAGAAGTCCTAATTCTCTTCTAATGGTGTAGAAAGAGTCTTTGGTTAGTGGTTTTGTAAAGATATCTGCAAGTTGGTTTTTAGTGTCTATAAATTTTTTAAAACACAATCACCTTTTTCCTAAGACTAAGTGCTAATTGACTATCAACACTTACCAAGATGAGTTTTTATTATCATAGAAGGTTTTATCATATCAAAATAATTTTGTTTGAAATACAATATAATAATTTTGAAAAGCATAAAAAATATTTTGAACAATCAATCAAATAATTTAAACATATCAAACAAGAATTATACAAGGATTGAAGGATATAGATCACATGCATTATCAAACATTCAGATTTGTTAAAGATAATTTAAAAACTTAGAAAGTTCAAAGAACTCAGTCAATCATGTAATTATTATTTTCTCTGAAACCTACATGCACAATATCTTTATCATGTTCATGCTTGATAACACATTTTTCAGAATAAAAAAGACACTTTATATATGAAAATTCTTATAAAAATAAATAAATATAACATAATGGATTTTGAAAAAATTTATGAATGAACCTTAAGCAAGTAATTCACATGTCATTTTTAAAAATTATGCAAGAATCATACAAGAGATATAAAACCATACATAACCATTCATAAATGACTAATCACATATCACATCAAAAATCATGCATAATCATTTTAAATATATATTATTAAAATAATCAACATAACTTTTAAGCATAATCAATCATCAAACATTTCAAATTAATATTTAATTAATAATCAACTAACTATGCACAATACTTTAAAAAATTTCAAATTTCAAATTTCAAATTTTAAATTTTAAATTTTAAATTTCAAATTTCAACTTCCACTAACTTCCTTTTTCAACTTCCAACTTCCAATAACTTCCACTTTCATTTTCAACTTTCAACTTCCAATAACTTCCAAATTTTTAATTTTGAAACTTTCAATAACTTCCAAATTTTAATTTTGAAACTTCCAATAACTTCCAAATTTTAATTTTCAAAACTTCCAACTACTTGGACACAATTACCAAAGACAAAAAATTAATCATGTATATTGAAATTATTTAAACTAAATATAGTTAATTAATCATAATAAATTTTAACATAATCAAATAATTTTAAACTTATCTTCAATTTATAGAACTAAGTCTATTCTATTGTAATCAATTACACATAGTGGTAATCGATTACCAAAGAATTAAACACTGAAATTTAAGTATCAAATAATAATTATCAAAACATATCATGGTAATTATTTACTTAATTCAATTATCCTATCATGTCAAAACAAACAAAACATAAGCAATTCAAGCATTAAACAAAATTCAATTAATCATATATATTCAAAATTAAAACTAAATATAGTTAATTAAACATTGTAAACACAATCAAACAATTTCATCAATTATTTTCTATTAGCCACAAAAATAACTTAATTGAAAATACTACTCATACCTTAATTCATAGAAATGACTTAGATGTTACCTCTTTTGAGATTTTACTGATATTGTTGTCACCGTATGTAACATGTCCACTTTTCTTGGGGGAAATAGTTGTGAATTTGGATACATCACCTGTCATGTGCTTGGAACATCCACTATCTATGTACCATTTCTTCCTTATAGAATCTTCTTTGTTATTCTCATCTGATTTTGTCATGAGACACAAGTTGACTTGGTCTTCATCATGATCTTTGAGTAAACCGTTCCTGAAAATACTTTTGAAAGACAAAGAATCTAAAGAGGCCATTAATCTTGAAGTTGTTAGACTTTCTACAAGAAACCTGCTCTGATACCACTTGTTGGATCGAGTGGGCTCAGAATAATTAAGAAGGGGGGGGTTGAATTAATTATTCCTAAAACTTTACCAATTAAAAATTACTCTTTTAAGGCTTTTACTTTTGTTGTTAAGAGAATATGGAGTAGAAGAGAAACTTAACATAAAGTAAAAGCGAAAATTAATTGCACAGCGGAAAGTAAAAGAGTAGGGAAGAAGGAAACAAACACACAAGAGTTTTTATACTAGTTCGGCAACAACCCAAGCCTACCTCCAGTCCCCAAGCGACCTGCGGTCCTTGAGATTTCTTTCAACCTTGTAAAAATCCTTTTACAAGCAAAGATCCACAAGGGATGTACCCTCCCTTGTTCTCTTTGAACCTAGTGGATGTACGCTCCACTATAACTGATCCACAAGAGATGTACCCTCTCTTGTTCTCAGTCAAACCCAAGTAGATGTACCCTCTACTTGTATCACAAAGGATGTACCCTCCAATGTGTTAAGACAAAGATCTCAGGCTATTAAACCTTTGATACTTTATGAACGGGGATACAAAAGAATTCTCAGGCGGTTAAACCTTTGAATGCTTTTGTATTAGGGAATGGGAAGAATCAAAAGAATTCTCAGACTGTGTCGTGTTGAATTCTTTGACAAGGGAGAAGAGAGACACAAAAGAATTCAGGCGGTTAGTTCGTTGTTCTTTGGGAAAAGGGAGAAGAGAGACACAAAAAGAATTCAGGCGGTTAGTCCTTGGCGAATTCTTTTTGGCAAAGGGAGAAGAGAATGAAAAGGACGAATAGCACAAGTTTTCAAGGTTTATAAAACCAGAAAACTTCAGAAAACTTTTGGTACAAAGA